>NW_010194461.1:36974-51471 GCF_000695765.1 Mesitornis unicolor | reverse complement strand
ACGTTCTGTGATTCTGTGATTCTGTAATATTAGTGAGTGCCAGTAACGTGCTCCTAAACCACTGCGCGTTAGGGTGGATCATGGATCTCAGGATGAAGTGTTGTCTATAATCAGTTACGCTGCTGTCTTTGTGAACTGGATAGCTCTCACTTCTCAACTTTTGACTAAAATAATGATATCTGGTGGCAAAAGGACTGTCATGGAGTAATCTTTCATCACCACCCCATTCCCTACTTTTCTTCCCACAGTCATTTTCAAAAGTGCTGGTAATGACAGCTTGGTTATGAAGCTGCTTCCCAGCTAACACCCTTTAATGAGAAGGTTTTTGTGTGGGTTTTGATCCTCTCCCAGCACAATGACTGTCTTCTGCAGAGTCCCTCAGGTGTGCTGAGGGCAGCACACTGCAGGTGCTGGTGTTGTGGGACCTGTCTCTCAAACCTGACAGAATTGATCACAGCAGCTCACCTCTGGAGTGGTCAATGCTTCGCAGTATTTCAGTCTTTCTGTAGTGAATCCCATACACTTTTAGGCCTTTTACTTGCTTTTATTTCCTGTCAGTTCACTCCAGCCACACTGTGAAACCTTGTGAGGGTTCAATTTTCACATCCATGCTGCTCTGAGCTTCTACATTTCTTTGGAACAGGCAGCACACAACATAATTTCCACCATCACTGTTATGCTGATAGTCTATTTATCAAATGCTTGGGAATTTGCTTTTAAATCCTATTAATTCTGTAATCCAGGAATGTAAAAGGAGTTGCCTTGGGAATGGCATCTATCACTTCTGTACAACTTTGTGTTTGTTTGTAAGGGTGTGTGTTGTGTGCTCTCTGATCTGTTTTGTCTTACGAACTTTACAAACACAGCTGGGTTCCCAGGCACCAATTTTTGATCTGGTCTGTGAACATACCGCTTCTGTCACCCCCAGAAAGCTGATTCATGTGAGCCTTAAAAAATGAAGCTCTCTTTTTTGGGTAGCTTCTCTTCAAGGCTGCGCCTGAGCAGCTTTCTCTTCCTCACTTCTCTGGCAGACACCTCCACTTCTTGGAGTTGCAATTGCAGTTTCCATCTCTCCAGCCCGGGCTTTCCTGCCCAGTTTGGGGACACCCAGTATGAGAGTGGTGTGAACAGGAGTAATTTCTGGATGGTGAGTTTCACACGAAACCAGAAAGTGCCACAAACACCCAGAGCCGAAGATAAATGAGAGACTTCTATGTCTCTCAGCATAAAAACTAACTTCAGTAAAGCTACACTTACTGGTAACTGCGGAGACCCTAGCTCCTAATCTGGCTTTGTACAATTTGGTTGTGAGAAGTAATTTAAAATACATTGGATAATTCTGTTTTTCTCTCCTCTTGGGATCACTTTGATGTTCAATACTTTCTTCTTGGAGTGGGACTATTTGTTACAGCGTTTCAAACAGTTAGCTTGAAACTATATATTCCTCTGGAGTCCCTAAGACATTTGAAGCTAAACACTTTAAAATTCAAAGAGGCTTTGCTCAAATACATAGCTACAAAAATGCTTTCACAGAAACTGTTGCAACCCTTTTTACAAATCCCCTCATTTACCACCCTGTTGCGTTACAAGACTAATTCTCCTTGCAGTCAGCAGATCCAAATTGCACATTTTGAAGTCACAAAGCTTCCCACTGTTCTCCTAGGAGCTGTGAACCCGATTCCTCTGCAAAACTATCCAGATTGTTGAGCTGCTATAATCTCTCAAGAAATAGTGGCATTTTCCTATGATTTGCTTATACATTGCCAGTTTTACACGAATTGCCGGATATTCCTGCAAATCTAAAAATCCTCCAAATTAGATGTCTTTATCACGCGTGTGTCCTCACGATCCTTTCATCCGACCATATGGAATGAGTATGGGGTTTACAGCAGCTAATTTGATAATTACTGTACTGTGCAGATGTACAGAAGGGCAACAATTCCAGACTTAAAGAAAAACACCATGAAAACAAAAGGAAACCATCCTGCTTTGTCTGGCTTCTCCTCCTTCTGCACCAATACCATCTAGAACAGTTTTTCCCATTAAGAGTGAAACAAGCGGCTTGATTCTTAAGGACAGCAATTATTTTTGAGTGCTCTGGTGAGTATAATTACACTGTCAAGAGTTCACTTATGCTCCTCCGGTGGCCATGTGGCTCTGTTTCAGTTTTCCAGTTTCTCTCGCCTACAGGCTCCCTTAGACGGTTGTAACGTCGCTACCGGGCTCACACGTTTGTGCTCGTGTATGTGACGAGCCGCACGCCACCTGCCCACCACCGAAACTCTGCGATGAGCAGATAAATGTGACAGTCCCCTCCCCAGGGGCTCCTGCCCTCTGCTTCCCAACAGGTGGCTGCACGGCAGGCTCTGCGCCTGGGAACGCCACCAGAAAACGCATGTGGGAGAGGGAGAAAAGGAGAAACTGTGTTGAGAATGTATGACAACGACAACAAAGCAACTTAAAAGCTTAGGTGTGACATGCATCCTGGTGATGATGGAAGGAAGTGTGTTACTGGAGTGAGAGAAGTTATCAGGAAGGGAAGTGCTTCAGAGGGAAAAGGAGGAAGAGGTGCTGTGAGCTGAAGGAGGAGAGCATCCAAAACTGGAAGGCAGCAGGCAACAAGGAAAAAGCAATATTTGATAGGAGATACTGAAACAGAGAAGAAAAGTATATAAAAAACAGAATTAAAGGGAAAAAAATGGAGATATAAGGATATAATGGATATATTGTGGGCAGTGATTTCTTAGCTAGGGTTCATGGGATCTGTGTGATTTCCAGTGGGCTAAAGCTCAGTTCAAGGTGTGCTTCAAAATAGATTCAGGTCTCCTGAAGAAAGGGAAAATTAGTCCAGATGATGATCAAGGTAAAACAAAGGGCAGGAGGGACACTGAGAAAGAAATTTTGTCCTACCCTGTTTTTCTTTCAATGTGACCCGAGCCCTTCTTTAGTCAGTGCCATTTGACCCAGTCAGCACGCACCTTTGGCCAAAATTCAGCATTTCCATCAGGTTGGCTGGTTGAATGCCATGAGGGGAAGATCTGAAAGATTTTTATGATGGAGAGAGCACATTTTCATACATTCCTCTGTTTTTTTAAGCCAGATCAATTTGTCCTTGTGCTATTCTGTAGAAACCTGTTACAACTTGCTACTTCTTGATTCCTTTCCCATCAATATAGGCTATTATAGCTTCTGTTATGTGAAGCAGGAGACAGAGAGATATGCTGTGGGAATAGACAGGGGACAGAAATGAACCCAAAGAATGTGTTTTGGACCTTTTTTTTCCTTTTTTCTTTTTATCCCTTTTATTGGTTATTGCTGTTTTAATGCTACTTGCAAGCTGTGGGTTAATCTCTCCCTGTGTGCCATTCTCTCTTCATGCTCTGACTTCATTTTGTACCTTGTGCTCTTGGCGATGCTGTGATTGTCAACTACATAATGAACTTTTTTCTGCTGTTCTTTCCAAAAACTCAAGAAACCATTGGATGGTTTGAGTTGGCACTGTTCAACTGATTGCAAAACAGGTGAAGAAAAGCTGGCTTGAGGAGCTGGTATGGCAGGGGGGTGGAGGGAAGAGGAACTTTCCCCTCCTATTACAACACAAAATTAATAGTGATAGATAGGATTCTGTTCTCATTTTTCGACAATGCTGTTGAATCAGAACAGGTATTAGGAAAGCTTTCCATTTGCCAGTCCCCTGTGATGACACTTCGTTGGCAGAAAGATGATTCATTTGCTTTTCAAGCATCTCTGCACAGTTCATGCTTGTCACATGGCGAAGCCTTCCTGATTCACTGGGTCTCTGTTGAAAAATGCATCTCCTTTTATTGTTTTTTTGTAAGACAAATACTTCTTTCTCCCAACTCCATTGCAAATGATAGAGGATAAGCATGGGATTAAAGATTAAAACAAAGAAGTGGAAACCAGTGTTTATTGTTTGCCTGGTAGTGGTGACAAAAGTCTACTCAGAGGTTGCAGAGGTGCAGAGCTTGCAGCAAGGTGCATCCTGTGTAATTTGGCTCATCATGGGCAGCACAAGAGTGGGGTGAGCATTGGTTGATTTTATCAGATTAAGCAAGAGGCAGAGGAAGAAGCAAGAGTCAGTGTGAAATTAAATGTTTTTCCTTGAAAACAGCCTATTTAAAGCTGACAAACCAGTCCCTCCCTGTGACTTATTCTAGAAAATTGCTTTCATGTTTAGGATGAGAACACCCAGGGCTCAAAAGATGCACTGTAACTGTATAAAAAATCATGAACCTGTTTTTTATTTGGGATTTTATTTGCCTGATTTTCTAACTTTCAGACCCTTTACCTGAAAAATTAGGAATAGAAATGTAAGTGGAGTAGATTGGTGGGAAATGTCAGTTTTGAGTAAATGATAAGGTTTTAGTTTAACCCTTGGCTTTGTGATCTGGACCTTCAAGAAAGAGGCTTGTGGGACTCTTGGAAATATTATGAGACATTATGTCTGCTCGTACTGGATGTGAGGTGTGTGTACCATAGCTGGTACATTGTGGTCTACATAAACCATGTAGGTTTATGAATAGGCTTGAATAGGCTTGCTCCTCCTGTTTTAATTCTGTCACAGTATTCATGACTGTCCTGTTGCTGTTCAGTATGAGCACAACAATTACCTATTACAAAATTTGGGGTTATGACAGTAATAAAGCATCAGAAGAATCAGTAATCGTGTGTGTGCAAATAATCATGCTATGCGTTTGTTACTTGATCTTAAATATTCAAAGCCCAGTGCTGTATCCTGCCCAAGTAACACTTTGCATTTAAATGTAACTCACAGTTAGTGACAGATGCTGAAATAAATATATGAATAGGGAGTTGACGGTATTACTTTATATACAGTCATTTATCTTCTGAGAGCGTGAGCAAAGCTTAAGTCAGATACAGTTAAATGAACTGAAGCTTTAACAGTGCCTTTTGAACTGCTTGGATTAACAAAATCAATCCTCATAAATTAAACTATCATTGATCTATGATACAATTAAGTTCTATAATCAAAATACGCTATCGGTGCGTGCAGCGTAACCATACTTGTTCCAACACTGAATTTTAACCACTGCTGGCTAACCGCTCCTGCCACGTTGTGCAAGGCTCCCATCTGGCATGGGAGATGCTAACATTATGATACAGTATTTCTTTCCCATTTTTCAATTTAGGCTGACATCTGCTGGTCTCCGCAAATGGCAGGCAACCCTGCTGAATGCAAACCAATTTGAGAGTTTGTTTTTTTTCCTTTTTGTCATTTTTCCGGTGCTGGGAATGGGCAACCAAGCCACTTAATTACAAAGGAAATTCACGCAGAATAATAACTCCTTGAAAGAAGAAAGGCAGGAACAATACTGTGTAAAAGCAAATGAGTTTGACATGATAAATTACATGTGTGCACGCCCAGTGCGCCCTGTGAGGAGCCAATAGCAGCTACTGTATATTGGCCAATTAGACCTACACAAAAAGGTGCTATTTAAGGGCACCACACTGTGGGTTGTAATGGGGAGGTTGTGGATAGGAGTTCTCTCTTTTATGCTCTCAATAAGGCTAAAGAGAGGGGGAGTGGCACCACTTTGGGCAATCAGCACATTTGAGCAGGAATAGGGCAATTGTCACAAAGTGCTGGGCCTTGGAGGGGGTGAGCGGCTCCTCCAGGAGCTACCAGCACACCAGGTGGAGAAGTGCCGCTGGCCAGGAGCAGCAACAGAAAGGGGAGGCTGCTAAAGTGATTTCAGATAAATGAGATGATTGGCATTGTAGGTTGGCTGCAGCACTCCTTGCCCAGACAGCTGATTTCCCACTCCAGTTGCATTGCTTTGCCTTTCCCAAGACACTTCCTAAGTGGACATAAGAGAGAAGGGAAGCTTTAGTTATGCAATGGCAGCCACTCCTGTAGTGCCAGGGTGTTTCAAGTGTAGGCTGCTGACACTAAGTGTTGTCCATGCCACCTACAGCCTGCCTGGCCTGGATCCTTCCAGAACTGCCTGTTCTACCTCATGCAAGGTGCTGGAGTTCAGCCGCGACCACACAGGCAAGAGAGTAAGGGTAGATAAGATCCAGGTCCTTTCATTGTCCTCCTCTGTTCTTCTAACATCACATTTCATCTCACCAGCCCTAAGAATCTTCCAGCTGATCCTGCCCCGAAAAGGAGTAAGCTTCTCTGGTTTTGGGAGGAATGAGCAGAGAAACGTGTGTGGTTTATGCATGCTGCTAGTGATTCAGCCAGGAATCTGAAGTCAAGTTGTTTTTTGGCACAGGTTTAGTGATGCTTAGTAATTGCAATTAACCATTATTGTCTGTTAAGTGCTGACAGGCATGGAAGGAGACAGTGCCACTCCCAAGCATGACAGCAATCAAATAAATCAGCAATTGCTGCCAATAATCTTGATCCCAGGTGCTAAGACGCAGCTGAAGCACAGATTTGGGCTTGATGAAGTTCCTGCAGACAATGCCTGGTTGGCATTGGTGTGATGGGGGGAGCCAGGAGAGTCTTTTTTCTGAGATAATACTGCAGCACCTGCAAGAATAAAATGCGATTTCCAAAAGTGTCAACTGTTTGGATCCTAACTCGGAGAATGTATTCAGGGAGACAGACAAGCTAGCTAACAAGATGAGATTTTCTCCTAAAACTCCAAATTGTACCAGTTACTCAAACTAGAAAATGACAGGAATGAAGCTGGCACAATAGGCCCAAAATTTGGGGTTATTTTTTTGAAGATATATAATGTTGAGGGTTTTTTTGCATTTAGGTCATTGTTTAAAGCTTTCAACCCTCTTCATAAAAGTGATGTAAAAAATAGTAGTGAACTATAAAGCAGCTGCCATGGCAATATCAGTGTGACCATCAAGAAAATCCTTAAACTACCTTAAGCCTTTAAGTGACTTCCTAGGTAGCAGTTTGGACTGCTGTGTAAGTAACTGCAGTGACATTTGGTGCTTCTTCAGGGTAAAGCCTTCTGAATGCTTCTAACATCTCTGAATTACAGTTCAGATTGCTCTGCGTAGTTGCTTTCAAATGAAAACGAACGCGTTTACCACTGAATTGCTGTCCTACTGCTGGTGTTCATTTCTCTCGCTCTCAGATTTTGCAGACACCTCATTTCTGTCAGATGTTTAATAGTGACATTAATACACTGACAGATACACCCAAGCATGATGCAATTTACTAGAGCTGATGGGGAAATGTTCTCAGAGCTACGCTTGCAAAGCGGAGCTGTTTTATAACTTTCACGATCGCTGTTCCCGAGAACTTCACCTCTCTGAGAGTGCTGATAGACAATTTTCTCTTCCATTCATTCCTCTGCTTATCGTAATAGATACTTTCAGCACAGATCAGTGAACTGTAAATCTGAACAGGCTCCTCAGCATTTCATGCAGGAGAAGAGAAGCATCAGAGAATTCAAATTTGTCACAAAGCTAAAATAAATTATAGCACAGATATCTTGCTAAGGTGGATTTCAAGTTCCAGCTCTTCAATGCCAGAGCCAAAACAACTCTTCAGGCCAAGGTTTCATACCTGCCTACTGCTATGCTTAGGACAGTAGCCTGCAAACTCAGTGATACCCTAGATGGACCTCTGAAATTCTCATTTAAGTGGTCTCTTGTAAATGCAGAGTGACATTTAGTGGGTTGTGCATCCTGGATTCAGTTAATGGTGGAGCGTAGAATCACTGTGTATGTGCACAACAGGACTTCTGTGTATGCACAAGGTACAGCAGACTAATGGTGTGCCCAAAACTTTGTTAGGAAATTAGCCAAAAGCCAAACCAGCTATTCCTTAGCTGTGCTGCATCTTTGATCATTGATGGAAAACTTTATTGTGAATTTGACGTTTTTACAGTTTCAAGCCACAGAGCATGACACACTTTGGATAGGACTATGGTGCATGGTCTTTTACTATTAGCTCACTGCTTTTTAGTGCTAACAATTTTTGCCATTTGCTTTTATGATAGCTACAGCTTCTCTAGTGAAAGTTGAGGTAGGTATTTTCACATTAATAATAACTGTATGATACTGCCTAAGTATTTAGGATGGGCTGTGGTCACATCTAATTTTGTGTCATCATAGGCCATTGGCTTGCATAAATTCTGCCCTCCTTATACAATCTCTTTAATAGTGGCATCTCTGCTAATGAACAAGGCCTGTAGGTATTAATTTTCCTGGACTTAGAGTATAATGAGGGGGGAAGGTTTAGAGGATTTCTGTTGATCAGGATCTCATCTGAACTGCGAATGAGGTTTTATATTCTGGGCTCCTACAGAAGTGAGCCTAGCCAGGAGCCAGAACTGCAGCAGTTCAGCTGTGCAGGAATTTTTTCAGATATTCGATGGACAACAAGAATAATCTTTATGTCCTTTTAGTATTCTCTTATGAAACAACAAATTTGTTTCTGTCGGAGCTCATTAGGTAAAAATCTCAGTGGTACAAACCAAAGTTAATAATCTCTGAAGGCTTTTCAAAGAGCTGAGGCGAGTGTAGTGTTGGCAACTGCTGAACTTGAAAAAAGAGAAACAGATGGAAATTGCTAGACCCAGCCACCTGAGTGACCTTTGAGAAAACTCAAGTCATAGAGAACTCTCCCAACAGTTTGAGACAGGAAGGGAAAGTTCATATTTCACAGCAATGTCATGAGCAGCAGAGGTTCCAAAGCTGTGCTGTCACTGTCTTTGAGTCCTCTGTATACGGACAGCACAACCCTCTGCATATGCTTCCAGCCTCTTTAAAACTTCAGCTCTGATTTCCCCCAGCCTTCTGCTTTGTCCCCCTTATGCCAGTAGAAGAAGTTGTGAACCATTTTAAAAGGGCTCAGATGGTAACACTTCCGGCCAAACTTGCGTCTAGTGACCACGTTTAAGAGATGGGTGGAATTTAATGCACAGAGTGCAAACCATCAGAGATTCAAATGGTGACCTGATGGAGCAGTCCCAGGGCAGTTGTAACAAAAATGGAGAGCAAGATGAGGACCTCTTTGCACAACAGAGCTGAGGGCCCCACAGACTGAGTGAAGAGGGAGGGATCTCTCAGCTGGTCCTGTGGCACCCAGCTGCGAGACAGGAGTGGGATGTAAATTGGTGGGGCTGCTCCAAGTCATGCTGGGGTAGCTGAGCACAGCCTGGCTGGCTCTGAGGATTTGGGGGCTGCAGGGTGGGTGCAAATCCTCTGTAAGCCTCAGCAGTGAAGAGCTCAGGCCAAAAAGCTTCTGTGTTGCTGTAGTCTCTGCCTCTGTCCCCATTCAGTGCCCTCAAGAATGATTAAGCAGCAAAGCTTAAGCTTAATCGAGTTACGTGAACCAGCAAACTTTGCTTCATTTCTTGTTGCCCTACCACAATTATATGCTTTTAAAGTATTTTGCTTAAAAGCAAGGCAGGGATTTATAATGATTTTAGCATGGTCTCTCCTCTTCACCTCCTGAAGTTGCTGGTCCATGACTCAGGTGGACTCAGGACTGCTTGGCACATACATCTGTGTAGAATATGATGATCCACACAGCTTTCACTTGACGTCAGGCTTGAGGAGGAATGTCTGGATCAGACCTTGAATATTTGAATTAAAGGCTTAACTCTGAAAAGCAGACCACTGCTGGTCAGAAGGTCTGCAGGGCACACAAAGCAGGCTATTGTGCACTTGGACCTCTGCATTAGCTTTCCATCTGTTGCCAGCAACCAAGTCTGAAAGAAATGCTTGTGTTGAAGGTAATGGTATGAAAAATAATCTGGGATGAAGAGTAAAGAAGCAAAATCTGTTAGAAGCTCAGTTTTGCAGAAGCTGGCCTTTCTGCCTCATTCCTACAGCTTCACAGTAATGAGAGAAGCAGTGAGCTTTCCCTGTCACGGTAGCTGAGCTCACCCAGTTCCCTCACTGTCAGTGTCTGCAATCCTTGTTGTCTTTTATAAGTGGCATCTGTAAGAATTATAAATCCTTAAGAGAGTCAGGGCTTCAATTCGATATATACCAATGATGCTCTTGAAGGTGCATCTCTCCAGATCCAGCCCTTGCCAGCCCATGCTTTCCATTTTATCGGGAAAGCAGGAGAAAGGGTTTGTGTCCCAAGGCGATGCAGCTCCCAGGCATCTTTCTTCATGATTCACACAGAAACATTTAATTTACAGAACTGACATATTAACTCCAGTGGCCTAAAAGAATAAACGAGTAATACTGTAGGGTGGCTCGCTCAACAACGGGGAATGTTTTCCCAAAGATCTTTTTTTAATTGAAGCCATTTGTCATTTTGAATGTAGAATGTATTCATTAGAAAGCTGCACCTCGGAGGGGACCGGAAAGCTCAGGAGATTTGTAACAGAGTACAAAGCCTTTTGCCTCCAGGTTGCCAGTTTCAAATCTGGCCATGTCATTATTGATCAGAAGAAGTCATTACAGGCTGACAGATGTTTGGCTGCTTATGTAGGAGTGACCTTGTCAGATTAGTCAAATTCTTTGTTAAGAGATACATCCCTACTCACACACACCAAAAAAAAACCTCTCTAGCACCTTGTTGGTAGTCCTTGCAGCAACAGTAAGGACAGGGCAAGCTCGTTTATGCAAAATCAGAACAGAGGGATTTTTGAGCTGTGTGAAGGTTGATTGAAATGTTTTCAAAGCATCCCATGATGCGCTTTGAAATGTTCAAGTTGATTCTATGCTGCATAATTTAAAATGAATCCTTCTTACAATATTTGCCACACTTTGATCAATGTGAGATTTTTTTTCCTAAGAAGCTGAGAATGGAGATTTATTATTTTTTATAGTCATCAATATGTGTATTAACAGTAAAACAGTTTCAAACAAAAAAAGTCTGAACTAAGAAATGAGCAAAAGTACTGCATACATTTCTTTTGGTAACTTTTAGAGTAAGGTCTAAAATATTCTTAGTCCTGTGATTGTGCAGGTTTTGCTGGCTGATACTTAGGATCCTACAAAACCACCTTCAGCTTAGGCTGCGGTAGCTCGTATTTGTAGTTTGAATTAAACTTTTGCTTTATGGACCATAATGGGTGCCCATGGTGAAAGCAGAAATCTCCCTTCACAAGGGCCTGATATACCTTGTTTTTTAAAACCACCCAGAGCAACCAGTTTGGAGAGCATACATGGGGCTTTTTGGACACAGGCTCTGAGTGGGACCCCTTTCCCTTGTCCTGTTGAAGATCCTATGAGGATGATGATTCAGCTTGGATCAGGGCTTTCTCCCCTGTCCCCTGACTGGGGCTCAAGGGAGCTTTAACCAAGTGAGGGAGAGGAGAATCTCTGCACAAATTATCTGTATGACAGATGCACCCCATTACTCCTCTGAAGCAGAGGAAAGAAAATGCCAGAAATCCAGTGGGAGCTCAATTTGCCATAGGGAAGAAAAGGTTGGGTTTTTTTTTTGTGTGAGCTTTGCAGCCCGTGCTGCAAATTGAGTTTGAGACAGAAAAATCGCTTTGGGGTGTTCATACTTTTTTTCACGTCACCAGCAATAAATATCAAAGCTGGGTTGATAACTTTGTTGGCAGGAAAAGTGCAGGTGACATTAGTTCTGTGTTGCAAACAGCAGGTAAAGCATCTCTTGGTCAGTGAGGCGAGAATTTGTGCTGTTGCATTTTTGATTCCTGGCCAAATTCTGCTTTTAAGGGGCTGAATCAGGTTTTTCTCTCTGAGTTAAACTTACCTCTGTCCAGGAGCTTTGCATAAGGTCTCCTTTAACCCACTGTAACCTCTCTACAAGCATCTTATAGGGTGTTGAGTCTGTTAAATAAAACCTTTGGGCTGGGCTGGATTCCTCTGAGAAACACCAAATTTCTGGCACACTTTGTCGTATCCTTTAAGCAGTTGCAGCATGTGACCGGCTCTTTCTGTGTCAAGAACATTTGTTGTAAAATGCCGCAAGGATATAGGAAGGTGTGCCAAGGGTTCTGTGCACCTTCAGCCATTCTCAAGGTGATGAGACTGCTTACATCACTGGCTTAAAAATGTCAATTTAGCCTTTTCAGAGAACAGAACAGCACATACCATTCTGGGACAAAAAGATAAGATAATGTGCCATATTTTAGAGCTAAGGATTATGAATCTGATAGTTAAATAAAAAAAAAAGAATGAGCAAATAAACGTTAGAACACTCCAGCCACCAAACTTTGCTGATGTGATTTAGTTTTTTTTATCAATAAGGAGCTTTAACCTGCCTGATATATTATTTCGTTAAGGTCTAAGTAATACTGGGTTTGCAAGAATTAATATTTCAGTATGCATATTTTAAAATCTGACTTGCCTTCAAGAAACATCAGCCATAAGTAATGCACACCGAGTACTTAGGACCCTACAAGTGTGACCTCCTGCTTGTGTCCCAGCAGTGCAGAAGGCACCAGCCCAGAGCAGACCTATGGATTTCATAGATGTCTAAAAGGGAAAACAGAGACAGATGTTTCAATGTGTTTTAATGGAAAAAAGGTAGAACCAACAGAGAGCTCTAAATTAGTTATTGTGGTGATGAATGCTGTGTTATGGACCTGCATATGTGCCTCAGGCTTTTTAGGCTTGTAATTACATTAGGAGACGCTGCTTTGACCCAGACATAACTGTACAGGTTATTTACTATGATTCTTTGGCTTTGAGATAAATAAATCCCATTGAAAACTCACTGTATGCCAAACATATATCTGACAACGTACAGAACAGAGAGTCTCTGACGACAAAAGCAACTAAGGTGGCAATAGAAAGCCATTTTGGGGTGGATCTGCGAATGGGAATATTGGTGGTTTCATGAAGGTAATTTTCCTTGTCCTTTTGTGATGTTGTAGCTAAACCGCAGTTTGTTCTGCTGGTCTGGTCCAGCCTTCCTGGAGGCAGCATCTCCTGATGGACTCAGGGAACTTATTAGCCTGTTTCAAGGCAGTCAGCCAAATTAATTTAAATCACCATGAAGGCGTTTCAGAATAACCCAGCTAACTTTTATAAGTGGACTCAAAGCCTTCACACAGCCTAGAAAAGCTGCTTAGCTGGGATGTTGCAATGAAGTAATTGGGCAGCAACTCTCTAAACTGCTCCAAAGTAATCATGAGGGTTCATAAAGCAGATGAGAGACTCAAGAGTTGTACAGCAGAGCTGTATAAGAAGGCTAAAGTAGCGAAACACGTGCTTTGTTTAAGACTTTCCCTCTATTTGCATTGATTTTGTTTCTTCCTTGCACACAAAAAGAAACAATACCTTGAAGCAAAAGCTTAAACCAGAAGGCTAAGAATTTTCCAAGGTCAAAATTAAGGACTCCAAAATCTTGTGGAAACATAATACTGCAGTTACAAAAGGCATTTGGAAAAACTGGATATAAGGATAAAAATTTAAAAATAAAATACAAGGAGTTAACAAGTATATCTTCTTTAGTATTGTTTCAGCCAGACCCAAAGGTCAGGCAAAGGTAGCCATGCAGTAAATGGAAACAAACAGTGGATACGAGGGTTTACAATTTCAGGGAAAAAAATAAGAAACCTGTAGCACAGCTTAGAAGGCACAGCTATTATAGCAGAGATAATTTTTGAAGCTATTACAGGGAGATGCTACACTCCAGGAGATATTGATACACAGAAGGGAAAACTAAGATTTGCTCACCAAACAGCCTTTCATTAAAAAAGAAACCCAACCATTATAAAATTTTATGTAGTGGGTGTCTACACTTATATTTCTCGTTTGCTTCCCACCAGACGTCCTGTTGAGAGTTATGTAGTGGGTGTCTACACTTATATTTCTCCTTTGCTTCCCACCAGATGTCCTGTTGAGAACAATAAATAAACTACATATCCAAAGTGCAAACACATAATTTTATTTTCTTGCTGATGCTTTTGCATTGCTGCAAGGCCTCCAAAGGACGAGCAAGGGGAGGACACAAAGTCTGTGGGGCCTGAGCTATGACTTCTTGAGGCCCCACAACTGTCGTCAGTATGACCAGGCCAGATTTAGCAGGGCAAGAAAAGAGAGAGACAAAATAAAGATGTTTTGTGCCATTTGCTGTTTACCCAGTGCTATTTGAGCCTGTTTCTACTCTAGCTGCTCCTAAGAGGCTGCAGTGTCCCCAGGAAGCTGTCCCTTGGGCAGGTGCTGTCCCCACTCCACCTTCCCCAGGGAAAGCCACCATTGGGCTGGAGGTCTCCTGGGTTTAGCAGGGCAAGAAAAGAGAGAGACAAAATAAAGATGTTTTGTGCCATTTGCTGTTTACCCAGTGCTATTTGAGCCTGTTTCTACTCTAGCTGCTCCTAAGAGGCTGCAGTGTCCCCAGGAAGCTGTCCCTTGGGCAGGTGCTGTCCCCACTCCACCTTCCCCAGGGAAAGCCACCATTGGGCTGGAGGTCTCCTGGGTCTACACAGCAGCTGTCCCTTGGGCAGGTGCTGTCCCCACTCGACCTTCCCCAGGGAAAGCCACCATTGAGCTGGAGGTCTCCTGGGCCTACACAGCAAAGTGCTCTTTACACACACAGACACTTTCTTGAACCCTGGCTGCGAAGGACTAATCGCTCTTTAATCTTACTAACCTC
>NW_010194461.1:0-36935 GCF_000695765.1 Mesitornis unicolor | reverse complement strand
CTGATAAGATTAAGTGCTGTCTTGGACCAGGGCCTACATAAATAATAATGCTACTTCCACAGTTGCACTCATTAGAATAAAATGTAAAAAAAGGTCTTCCTGCTGTGAATGTCAGCCAGCTGCTAACTGTTTGTGATTGTAAAATTCTCTTTTTGCCATCATTTAGGGGTCTATAGGTGTTGATATAATTACATTTTACTCTTGCGCACAACTCAACTACATTTATCTCCAATGTTTGAGATAGATTTTTACTTTCTGCATACCAGATATCTGCATGTGAACTCAAGGTTGTATTAACCACGTGTTTTGTCTTTAGCTTTCTTATAAGGTTGTATTTTTAATCTGAGTGGCACCTGCTTTGAAAGCTTTCTGAATGGCAAAGACGGTCACACCTCAGATTTAATCCCTTTATTATAAAGCTGTCGTGTTTTCCCCATTGTCACACTGTTTGTGACTCATTGCTCCTTTCTGCTGACAAGCAATCCATTACATTAATATGGGTCTGAGAAGTACAATGACATTGTTCTAGTAATCTTTATTTTAAAAATTCATCAGCAAACACCGAAGAAACAAAGCGGCTAAGTCTGTTATTTTACTGAGCAATCTAAGAAGCAACATCTGTTAGAGACTAAACATTGAAATTGTAGCTTTAATCTTCGGAGGTGCTCTGTCACCAGCTTGGGCACAAAAACCCTGAAGCACAAGCTGAATTTTAGTCACACCTAAAATTGTCGTGGAGTGACTAAACGCTTCGGTTAATTTAGCCATATGCTGGCACAGTGAGGAGACCCTTGGATGCAACCAGCAAAGTCTGAAAAGTCTTCCAAAGCAAATCATGTATCAAGATAAAACACTCACTCGTGCAGCTTTTTAAAACTAAATGTTGAAACAAAAGCCCCTGTTTTTCCCTTGAAAAAATAAGGAACCCAAAGAGACTGTAGACTGGCTTTCCAACTATCTTGCACAGAATAATATAGGCGTGCCTGAAACAAATTTTGACGTGGAGTGTATGATAACATGTGTGATACAGACATTTCCAGTACTTTTTGTTTGAAAGCTTATTTAAAGAAAAAAAACCAAAACAAACCTGTTTCCTTGTGAATCTTTCTACTGGGGGATGGGAGAAGAGTGCAGTGGAGGAGTACTGATTTCTCCCATTTCACTGAATGTATGCAGAGATTGCTTTGAAAATCCAAACTGTATGGCTATAATCGATAGTGGAGTCTTACTGATGGGGAGTGGTGCTTTGCCAAAGGAGCTGTGTAGGGCATGCCTGCATATATGTCAAATAAGACCTGACTGTGATGCCATTCCCAGCTGTGTGAGTTGTGAGTTATCCTCACCGTTCCCGAGTTGTGCACTGTTAAGATAGAAATGCAAATTTTCCGATGTCTTCTGGAGGGCCACGGAGGGAAGAAAGTGAGGAAGGGAATCAAAGGGAATGTATTATTGGTGACAGCAACTAAGTGAGAGATGCAAGCACGAACTGAAGATCTGGTTAATGAGAGCACATGAGGGAAAGCAGCCCACCACACACGCTAAACCTGCAGCTGGGGGAGGGAGTGAGGAGAGGCATCTGGGGGAAAGAACAAAATAAAGCTTATCTGGTAATATTTCTGATAATGCAACCCTGACCTTCCAAGCAGGCAGCACCCAGTTCAACTGGCACGGTCAGAAGTTCTCTGATCATCTTATTCTTCTTGGTACCTCCCTCCTCTAGAGCAGAGGTGCTCTCTCCCCTTCCCAAATCTCTGCAACCCTCCCATTCTCAAATACTGATTGATGCTAAAACAATCAAAGCTTGGTACCATTTTGCCATTGTGAAATGAGTTAGTTATAACTGTAATGACTTTTATTCAGTTTCCAGTTCTTTATTTTTGTATCTTCTAATATTTTCAGAATGAAATGTTTTCTTTGTTCAAAAAAAAGTGCTTCCAAATAAAATAATTTTTTCCCAGAATATTTTTTCCTAGGGATTTCAAAATTACCATGTTCCATTGTAACTCATATTGAAGCCAAGACACATCTAAATTACTTGAAGTCTTTGCCAAATAATATTTTCATCCTTTTGCCAGGTCTAGTTCAGACTTGTAGAAAGACGGCAGCAGAACATATCTTGTATTATACATTTGTCCCTGCCACTCTTATGCAAGACTAGTAAATAAGAGTGCGTGTCCTCATCTTGGCCTGTAACTTCATTTTCCGGCTGGTTTAGTTTGGTTTTGTTATGTTATTATCACAGCCCTGCTTTTCCTCTTTTCCTGGAGGCTCAAAAACCAGACTGAAGCAGTACAATATCACAGTGCCACTGCTCTTATGGTAATATTTTTGGGCCATGCTTGGTACCACTGTTCTGCAATTATTATCTTCCTAAAGTAAAATTTCCAGACATCTTAAAATACACATTTATGCAATATACATAAGCATGCTGCCTCCACCCCCTACCAATCATTCTTTGTATTTAACTACTATTGGCATTCTTTCATCCATGATTAAGGTGATCTTCTATGATCGATACAGTCTCTAGGGGAATATTTTACACACACTGTCTTATTAGCGTCTCTCCACAGAGGTCTTCCCTTTGTTTTCCTTACTCTGTTGCATTTAGGACTTCTTTCAAATATTCTGAAATTGTAAAATACCCAAACAAGATTACCAAATTGTCTGCATAAGGATTATTATCATGAGATGGAAAACCAGATTTACATACTGCCTTTTTCTGTATTAGAAATATTGCTTAAATTGTTGTTTTCTCTACTTCCAAGTAGAAACAGAAGATTTGGTGTTTGAATATACTGAATGTGTTACAAAGCAGGAGGGCTCAAATATTTTAGAATCAGACCAGCAAGTGATGCCTGGACTTTGGGACTTTAGAAGACACAGTTCTAGTGGACAGATCCATCATACCTTTGCAAACCTTTACCTTGAAATTAACTATTAGAAACTTACTTCATCAACACCTAAGCTTCCATACTCAGTCTTCAAAGTGTGTTGAAACAAGCTGTGTCCTGTATCGTGGGTAGAAAAGCATCGACGTTTTAATGAATGGCTTCTATGAATGCATGCAATGTGTCTGTCTCATATCGCTGTGCTGTCTTAATGTCTCACCCGATGAGTCTGGAGTCCAGGAATGTGCTGATATGTTTAACCAGTGCCATCAAACAAGGCCTGCATCAAAAATCACAAGTGTCTTCAGGGGAAATAGAAAAGTAAGACTTCAAATAAAAGGTTGTATTGAATTTGGATATATAATTATAGATGAGTAATTTTAGAAATGTAGGTGAGTGGATTATAAATCATAATGAAAAGAGACTAATATATAAATACTCTTTATTTTAAAAATGTCTAGTGACACTTTGCTTTCAGAGCAGGTAAGAATGGTAGCATGTGTTGGTGAAAGCTCTTTTTTCCCCCGTCTAGTAAGGAAAATAATTTCTGAGATTCTATTTGACAGCACTTCTGACAAAAAAAGAAAGAAGACAGGCCAGGTGCAATGAATTAGTATTTCACACAGAGAAACAATACAATCATTTTGTCAGGAGACTGTTTGAAAAATAAAAGGCGTGTTGGGCAGGAAGGAATAGCTCCATAGATGATCAGGTTTTTGAAGAGTAGTCATTCATTTGAAATACTATAGACCTGAACGAGCCCATTTCTCTTAGTCTGGTAAGAAATGAGTTTGTGCTTTGCAACATTTTTAACTCATACAAACAGAGTGAAATCATTACATAATTTTTTAAAGTCTCATATAAAAAACTATGTGATTTTTAGCCACTTGTCCAATTCCAGAAAGCTCACCCTTCACATGAAGGTCCCATTAAACTAACCCGAGATTTCTGATGGGAAGAATTCTGTTTCCACAAGCATCCTACTGCTCAGAAAACCAGCAAATCTCTCTGGCACTTGATAAAACTGCTTGAGTTTTTCTGCTTTTCAGCATGACTGCCTCTTGGATGGGGCTATTTGTCTGGGTTCATTTCTGAGCCCAGTGAGCACAAACTAAAATATTCCTTCAAGTCTAATGGAAGACTTTGTACATGTCCTCAGTGGACCTAATTACTACTTAAAGTTCCTTTGCGGTAATTGAAAACAAGAAACAAGAAAGGTTTTTGTATGTCATTGATGGGTTGAAATGAAAGAAGAGGGGGAGGAAAGGATGAAACCAGGCCTGCAGGGCTGAGGCATTATTTTACTGTGTTATACACGTAGTTCCTCATCACTGGAGACTCTGTCTGGTGACAGAGGAGATCTACAGCGCAGTGACAGAGACCTCTAGGTGTGGGTCCAAGGCCTTCCAAGTAAAGTTGTGGAGCAAGAAGAAATAATATACCACAACCAGTAGAGCTGATCTGCTGGAGAAAAGGGGGTTTGTCTCCAGCTCCCCTCCTGACCCAGAGAATGGTGACAGGAAGGGACTTGCTGAGTGGCAGCAGCTGTGGAGAACCCTTTGAGATGTTCATAGCTGCCTGCAGTTCTGCTTCCACAGGGGACTCCCTGCAGCCTTCCTACCAAGAACTGCTGTAATGCATTGCAGGAAAATCCACATTCTAGGGGAAAAACCAAAATCCACAGACAAAATCCCCTCCAGTTCTAGCAGTCTTACTCTGCTGGGGACACAAGGTGCCTACATGCACTTTCTCCTCTGTGAGCACACAACTAGAAGAACCATGAGGGGAGTGATTTGAGTTGCCTCTTGCCAGCAGCAGAATGTCTGACTGCCTTATTTTTAATACAGTTTATAAAAGAAAAACTGTTTATACAAATCATTTTCCAGGCAGTGCATAAAAATCCTTTAAATTCAAATGTTGAGATGGTAGGAAATAAGATTTCTAACTGGAGCATAACAACTGTTAATAATTTTTTCATCTTCTTTTAATGTGGAAATACATGAATTTGAATAGAAATTTCTTCCAAGCTAAGGAATTGTCCCCTTTCTAATTAGCAATCACAAATCTGCCAATTCCACATAGAAAATAAGTATCGAGCTAGAAAGCAGTCTCATAGTTCCCACTCTCCGCTCTTTTGTGCATTTGTAATTTGAATGCAGAAATCCTTTTGTATGAAGATCACAAAAACCAGCATCAACATATTTTCTTTTTAACACAGGTATAAATCTATGTCCACAGAAACTGAAGTTTCGCTGTTCACTTATAATGTGTGTCAAGAACTCCAGCTATTCTGCAGAGTGCTACTAAAAGAACCAATTACCAGTCACTCACTCCTTTTTTTTCACTACATTTTACCTTGATCAGAAGCTGATGGCTCCTGCTATGGACACAGAGGAGGAGGGGAACAGAAAAATCCTCTTCAAAACAAATAACCCTAATTTAAATTCTTCTCTTGTAACAATGTATTTACGGATCTGGTTCACTCCTTCCCTTTCGGGAAAGGTATACTGCGGAACGTGGCAGGTCCCATGCATTGGCTACCAGCAGGGTCGGCATACAAAGCCTGGGAAGGTAGAAATCCCAAATTCAGATGGAGTCAGTCCTGAAAACCACAGAGCAGTCAGGCCCAGGCTGAGCAAAGCACACACTCAACCACGAGCAACTTCAAAGTCATATGGCTGATAAGAACGCAGCTTTTGTACTTAAAATTTTATTGCCCATTGGAGTGGTTTTTATTTGGACAGAGTCCAGAGGTGGGTCCACCTTGCAGGACTGAGCACCCACGTGCCCTGCTCACCTGCTCCGCTCTGAATCCAAACCCAGTGCAGGCCAGGGAGCAGCGACTCAATGTGAATGGCTCCATCAGCCCTCTCACCGCAGCCGTTTTCTTAGCTCTCCTGAACAATCTGTAGCTTGAATATGAACAATGATGAAGATTTCAACATGCTTTTATTGCTCCCATCTCTCAACTAAAATATCCTCCTAAAATTTCCAGCATATTATTCCATTACTTCAGTCAACTGCTTCTTCCCTATTATCTAGGCCTTCATTAATGCATAATGCCTCATACCTCTTCACCTTTTTTCTCTTCTGGGTGACTGATATAAGATAACAGTTCATTAACCCTGCCATTATAAAATTCTTGTTAATTTGATTATCCCCCTCATTTATCAGTGGACCTGCATTTAGCTGGTTCTTTTTATGCCCATTCCATTAAACAGGCTTTTATCATCACCCTTAGCTTTGCTAGCCAGCAATAACTCATTATGCATCTTTTCCTTTCTCTGCTGTCCGCTGCTGGTTATTTTGTGCTCTTTCCACTTTATCCCTCCCATTTCGGGTGTGTGCCTTCATCCCAGCAGTCTGTGAAGCAGTGGTACATGCGTGTTCTCAGCCAGCCATCTGTGATATGGTGGTCCTTTCCCTTTCTTAAGTGTGGAGAAGATGCAAGGTGCACCCTGGACGTGTTTCTCTGCAGACCTTCCTCACTCTTTGGCCTATCTCCCCCTAAAGAAGTCCAGAGCACTTAATCCTCAGAAGCAAGTTGCTTTTACTTTTGGCAAAATGTGAGCTTGATTCCTTTTTACATCTGAAAATAAGTTCACTTATTTTCAGCTGCAAATATGAGGTTACAGAAGAGGTGCATTTATGCTGGAGAGAGGAAACAAGAAATTCCCAAGCATTTCAGTATCCTGCCAAGATTTGTTGCATGCCATGTTTGGTGGTGTATTACATGCTGCTGCACAGGTTTCTTCTATGAAATACCTGCTTTTGGATCAACTAAAACTGCAAAACTGCCATTAGTTTCAAAGTGACATGAAGGTCTTGTTGGTTTTGCTACTGGTGGAGCCACATCTGGAAAGCCTGAGCTTTTCCTTCAGCTCTGCCACCACACAGGCAATGGGCTACAGGGTCTGCCTTCCTACACCCCCTTATTTCACACGCCCTTTCTGGTAAGTGCATGCTTGAGTTTCTATTTTCCAATATGTTTTTACTGAATACTGGTGTTGGCTGCTGCATAACGCTGCGAAACCGCAGCTGCTAAAGCCCTCCCACAGACTGCTCCCTTCACTGCTAATTCTTCGCTGTTAACCTGCGTAATCAGACTGAAACTCAAAAAAGGAGCCCAGCCTACATCACTCAAAAGAAATCTCCTTTACCCTCCCCTGATCTCCTACATCTGAAAGATTTCCAGCCAAGGTGCTCACAAGAGGGAGGAAATGCTGTAGCTTAACACCTTTTGTATTCTTTCACATAATCTCTATTTACGTGACCAAAACACTAGGATTAGTGTAAAAACACAGAAGTAGTCCCAAAAGAAATGCCATAAGCAATTCTGTTGCTTATTTCCCTAGAGCTCTCATCATCTTAAAACCTCTCAATCACTACAATTGGTAGCTGGAGAAGTACAAATCACAAAAGAACAAAGACAGACAAACCCCTACAACTGAAATGGAAGAAAAACCCACAAGCATACAGCTGTATCAGCTGGATTTGAGTCAGCCTCTTCTACTTAAATATGTATCACTGGCAAAGATTTCTGAGTGTTTGGTTTATCCAGAGAGTTACTCTCAGTCAAATTACTGGCTAAAAACCAAGTAGGCAAATGCTGGTCCCTTTAACTCTTGTAAAAACAATTAATTTACCCATTCCAATGCACTTTCTGCAGCATTTTTCTTTGTTAATAGTTTTCTATGGCAAGACCCTGAAAATCTGGAACATGTGAGATGCCATACAACTCAATAAGAAGGCACAGCTTACTGCCCTTGGCTCCAGCCCATGCCATCCCTTCACGCAGACCCAGGCCCTTCAGGCATTGGAGACCACCTTCTCAAATGTGTTAAATCATAGCTTGAGCTGAGGGAAGACTGCAAGAGGCTTTGACAAATATGAGGAAAAATTAACTTAGAGGTTGAGATTAATGATAAATATACAAAGATTTGACACATAAGCCAATGTGAGGATGTTACATTGATTCCTAGCTGGCATCTCATTCCAAAAGCCCACTCCCAGGAAGGCATTGGCAAGCACAGATTTACCTGATCTGTGGGTTTCTGGATCGTGGAAAATAAGGAGTTATCCAGCATTTTCTTTGTAAATCTGTACACCTGGAAAAAGTCATAGGAAACACAATAACCTTCTCCTTACCATACTCTGTCTCATCTAAGTGTTTCCGTACTGACAGCTGGAAGTAAGGACCAGAGACACTTAAAAGCTCATCAGCTTTGGACTTATTTTCACTGGAACAACTGCCCAGCTGCCTCCTCCAATGCAGGGATGCTGCAGAGAAAAGATGCACAAAATAAACAATGGCTCCCTCCCAAAACTTGAGAGCACCATGAAGCTGATATTTTTATAATCCTCATTCTCATCATTCACAGAGCATCACGAGTGGTGGGGTAATCCAGAATATGCAGGCAGCTTATTAATGCATGGACATTAGTTGTCATGGAGAATATACTTCCAGCTGCCATTCCTAGCAAATCAAGTTTTTTAATGACATATGCTATTCAACAGATTATATCCATCAGGATCAGACAATAATTTTGTTTTGTATAGTCTTGTTGATAGACTTCAACCATACAGAGAAAAGCTTAGTGTATCTACTCCATAGAAATACAAGTAGTTTTGGAGAAACTGTCCATATGAAGGATGAAAGACCTGTACCCATAGCTCTCACACTCTTTTGTCTCCTATCAGAAATGTGTCTTGCTCTCTTGATTTTTCTGGAGAGGTCCATAAACCATAACGTGGCTGTGTGCAGCTTATAACAGGATCATTATTCTCTTAATCCCCTCACTGCAAATATTTCCCCCCCCTCGCATTCTGTTTTATCAAGCCCCACTCGCGTGCCAGCTGGGTCACTGCGCTTGACAAAGGGGGGGCTTTATTTGCAAATCCAAGTTTTCCTCTCAGAATTATCATTAACAGCTCCCCCATCTCTCCTTGACTTTCTATCTCCAGCATCGGTCTCAGGCTTACATAAGTTACCGTATCTTGCCAGTGTAGATGGGTGGCTAATAAGCTATCATGACCTAGATTTTTTAAGAGTTCTATCTTGCCTCTAAACAGATGTGACAAGATAATATTTAATCACTGTAGCATTCTTGACATCCACTGGGCTAAATGCCTAAAACCCACCACTCATATCAGAAGTGCGTGATTGCAAAAGAAGAAAAAAAAAGAAAGACTATTTGCCTTTTATTTCGATTGCTGTGGAAACATAGATACACAGCTGTTCTTTTTCATTACTCTGTAGCAGACAGAGCACAGTATTCATTGTTGAGCAAAATAATTGCAGGAAAAAACAGGAGATGAAGAGAGAAGAAAGGCTTGCCTAATTAAGATAATTTGTTTGGAACTGAGAAATTTGTAATCCTTCCATCCATACCTATTGTTCTTTTGCACTATATTTGCTTCCCCAAAGCTGAAAATAAGCTTACACATTTTTTCCATGAGAGAAAACTACCAATTTTATTTGTTTGGCATTTATGGTGTGCATTCTTCTGTGCCCTCTGTCAGACTGCATTGGGATATTGCTTGGCTGCTCAGAGGCGATATCTGACACAGGAATGAAGCGGGGGCAGAGAGGGGAATTGACTTTTTCAACCCATGACCACGCAGCCACATCTGGAATTGTGGGATGTCTACAATAAATCCTGTCTTATTATCCTGCATAGGAAATATAACTCAACTAATGATCGTGTGGAGCAGATTAAAGTGAGCAGAGTCTAATTCAGTAAAGACAGGGGATAACAGAAAATTTCTCACTTAATTATCTAGGGCAGAAATGCAGCAACAGACAGTGTAACATGAGGACCATATTTAAAGGACCTCCCATCAAATGTTTTAATGGCATATAGGACCCAAGGCAGCTCTGAAAATGCTTGGTGCTGCTAAGATACTTGTAATATGGATTTGCTTATAAAAGCATTTTGACTAACAGTTTTGAAAATTATTTAGCTATTAGGATTATCTGGATTTTTTTCTGTCTGCCTGACTTGCCACACCTCCAAAGGGGAGGATGACTGTGTACAGCAATTACATAGTTATTGCAAGGCGAATAAAAAAATCAAGGCACCTCGGACTTGCTCAGAGGAGTATATAGCATAAGCCAAATGACAAGGTAAATCCAGATGCTGCTTGTTTCTGAAATGTTCTCATCTGGGATAGCAGTCTTCATCTTAGCTGCTGTAAAAGCAACTTTCAAGTAATACCTTTAGCCTGTGTGGGCGATGGTCCATCACGGAGCGTACGTCGTTGCTTTTCATTCCCTATCCAACCCATGCAATTCCTTTGATTACTACTGCAGCCCTCAGAAGCTATTTGTTTTCTCATATATTCAAATTAGTCCTGGTGGATGATTGCTGCATGAAAGCCTACGGAGTGTGTTTTTCCCATTAAAGCAATAGTTTTTAACTGATTTTTTCCACAGCACTGAAGGACCCCAGCTGCTGTGGGCCTTGGTGTGAAGTGTGCTGTGCTGACACCCAGCAAAAGGCATTTCTTCTCAGGGAAAGCTTTCTGTCCGAGAAGCAAAGCAGGAGTAAAGGGATTTGTAGAAATGTAAAGAGAAAGTGAATCTAATTTTAAGGCAGGTTTCACAGGAAATGGCAAATCCTTTTTGCTGCTTTTTTTTTTCATTATCACATTAACATAACTATGGTCGTGAAATACAAAACATTTCAGATTTTTGGTTTTGCTTTTACCTATAACCCTTGAATCTTTCAAAATGCAGGAAACAACATGCAGTGTTACTTTGTATTCCTGACAGCCTTTCTTCAGCCTTACTGCCAGCCCAGCTGTGTGTCACATACATGACTTTGGATGGCTTGGATTATGTATAGCAAAATGTAATTAAAGATACATATTCCATGGCAGAGGTAGTGTCACCAAGGAAAAGAAGATTTTCTAACCCAGAAAGGAGGATTAAGGAAGAAGGAGGTTTGCAGAGACTTGAATACATTAATTTTCCTAACAGCTTACATAGCAATTCAGAGATTTCTGTTGTGTAGAGTGTAGTTAGTGCCTTCCTTGACCTGAAATCAAGAAGGAAGGTTATACCTGTGTGGAAGCAGATGAGGCAATATTTTATTTTGGAGTGAAAGAACAAATATCCTAGGCTTGTAAAGAATAGCTGATATACTGCAGCCGAGGATTAAAGTGGCCAGGTCACAGAGGAAAAAAACACACGCTCCTTCTCATCTTTTGAGACTGCAGTTAAGTGAAAATTAAACGGTCAATAAGATTATTTTCCCAAATCTCATTGTTTTGCAGTGCTTGTTGGACTTTTCTTGCCTTGGACTCATGATGAACTAGGTCTAGGAGTAAGATAGAAATGTCACTTCAGCATTAGCTGTGAGCTGTTGAGTCTTAACCCCTAAACCAGCCTCAGTGGTTTTATAAAGAGCAAAACCATCTGTAACAGACTAAAAATACTACTTAGGAGCTATGCTGGAGTAGGGAGGTATGTTGTCTGTTATCCTCTGTTGTAAATGTCTGTCCAGACACTTGCATATTTTATGCATCTTTTGCACCTCTGTGGATGTGTGAGAGTACCACGAGCAACCATAGACTTTGCCAGTAAGATCATGAAATAAGTGCAAGTAGCAGAGGGAAAACCACTCCACTACAGTGTGATGATCTTAATGATTAATTTATTTAAATCTCTGTTGCTTTACTTAGCGGTATGTTACACTTGTAAACAAACAAACAAAAGCAAAGTGCTGATCAGAAGATTATTTGTGGCAGCACAAACATTTATCCTAGTGCAGAAGGTGATATTATATTACTGAGAAGCAAATACACAAAACAGGTCACAGACCAGCATATAATTTTGATTTCTGCAATGGGAAACTCCGTATTACCTTCTGAGTCTAGAAAGACCTTGTTCTTATCAAATAAATACATATTCTGCCATTGCTCCAGCATAAAAAGGAGCCCAAAAGACATCTGATCTTTGGTGGAACTTCAGGAACATGAATTGCTGCTTTTGTTCATGGGGATCAACTTCTTTTCTCTAAATCTTAATACCAAGGAGTTGTTTCTCCCTCCCAGGGCAGCGGGTACATAATTTCCTGCCAGTCATACAGAACAGCCCATGGTGGTCGCTTGTGTGTTAAATACAGGTCTTGCAAGTGTTGCCATATTTTGTGTTACGTTGCTTAAGTGTCTTAGTCAAGCACTAGGTGTGTTTTCTATGTGCTGAAAATCCTTCCCTTGTTTTTTATAGGAATCTGCAAGATGTAACACTGTTTTCCAGTGGATATAATGAAATTTATTTGTAGAGCCTAAGAAACAAGAAAGACAAAAGTGCAGCCAGCCTGAAGTTCAATGAAACTTTGCATTTCGTCCTGTCAACTGCGCATGCATAAGTGATTTCCTTTTTTAAAGCCTTTTTTAAATTCAGGGATTATGATGAGGGCTGAGCTTTCTTTGAACCCACTGTTTGTTGGAAAAGTGAGAGCAAGTCCCTCTGAACTTTACACTCCACAATAAACCCGCAAGGGCTCATTTCATCTCATTCTGCAAACACAGGCCAGTTGCATAGAGCAGGACATTTCTCTTTAGTTATTTTATTTTGGCTGTAGTTCACACTAGAGCTGGGGGGGCAGCATAGTGAAAATCCAGGCAGCATCACTCCAACATGCAGTCCTATGTTCAGGCAGATGGGTAGCTTTAACTTATAATATGTGTTTTAAAAGCACATACATGGATTGTATACCTGCAAATGCAATGTATTTTTGCCGATCTGAATAGCCTGAGTGTCTTGATAGCACAAGAGATCATTATGCCCAGCTTATCAGAATAATTACACTATCAATGACCTTGACTAAGAAGGTCAGATCCTTTTCGCTCATCTCCCAGTTCAGCGTTATCTTTTTCATGCAGCTTATGTTTGTACTTAAGTAATCCATACAATGCAATTAGTAGGGAATGGCCATGACTTTTAAGTTGAAAAGTGGGGGAAAAAAGGTAGGTTTCTCTAGTACACACTTGACTATTCACTAATTAGCTCTTGTTGTATCATTAACATCAGATACAGATCTCAGGAAATGATTGCTAGCAACACCGAAAACAGACTGCTCAGCATCAATTCACACGCAGACTATTTTATCTGCAAAAGTTTCTGTCTGTCCTTATAATGATTTGCCTTACTAAGTGCTTCATAATCTCAGGTGTTATAGAAAGTATGGGGGAAATCTGAATTCTTTTCAAGAGTGAGGCAAGGCCCTCTGCTATTCAGTGTTAATTCATACCCTGGCATGAGAATGTTGTGAACACACTGTTTGTGTTGTAACTTGGGTATTTTTTTGAGAAACTAGCCTGTAAAGGCTGGGCTTTAACTATCCTAAGTGCTATATAACACTGTGTGCTCTGAGAAATTGTGTCAATCAAATGAGATCCCCATGGTGAAAGTGTCTTCTTTTTTTTTTCCTGCTGTCTGTTCTTCAGTTCTTTTGCTGTATAACTGAAATGCCATCATCTCCTCATCTCACAAAGAGCACAATGAAATTTAATTAATTTTTGCAATACACCCAGGTATTAGTGTAATGAGATTCCAGCCTCACCTCCCCACCTTTTTGTAATATCTGACTCTTTTCCCTCTTACTGATTCCTATTTTGATCTTAGCATTCTCTCCTTTAAAAAATGCACTTGTTCAAAAGTTCAGATAAAAATTAAGAATAAAAGGGGTGTCCAACATCAAACATTTCTCCTACACAGAATAAAGACTTCCACTTTCAGCTTATTTAACCATCTTTTGTGGATGAAATTATGCTATATCCAATTGAGATGGTCTGAAAACTTTTATCCTTTCCAAAAAACTTCTACTCCTCCTCTTCTATTTTACAGCAAATGTATTTGTTAAATTCAGCTTCAGGGCACAAAAACCATTTTGTTCCTGAAAGAATCTAAAAATGGCCCCAGCTGAGTAGCTAACCCTGATCCATTGCAAAATAAACCCTGGGAGCTGTGAATCAGTTCAACTGAGAGATTTAAACAGGGTCCTGGCTCAGGTGAGAAGTTGTCTTTGGGGTTTGCTTTAGGGTTTATTCACAGGAGAGTTTCTATTTTATCACTTGAGGGCTACTGCAGCCTGACAAAATGAGGACAAGTGAAGGTCTGCTATTTTCTTCTTTCTCCCTCTCGATTTCTCAGCAGGTGTAGCAGCACTGTTCCTTACATTTATTTTGTGGAGAAAAGGTCTGGATAAGTGGAAAGTCTGGAAATGCTCTGGGACTTTTAGTCCTGTTCTAGTTAAAAGTCACCATGAATCTCAGGTGGAAAAGAACAGAACAATCAGTTCTGGAAGAAATATGGCACCTTTATTCAGTTTATGATGCCTGGAAAAGGTCAGGAGATCAGTTTAATTCCAACTTACAGAAATTTTTGTTTGTTTTGTACTGTTTTTAATGGAAATAGAGTTTTAGTGTTGTTTCTTCAAGGGGCTCAGGGTTTTGATTGCCATTTTTACCACCAACACAGGGCTACATCATTTTATTATCAGTATGTGCCAGCTGAAAGAGATCTTGCTTTTCTTTATTGATTTTTAGCTGCTGTGTGATGGGCTGGTGGGAGCAGAATTTGTTTCTGCTCACATGGACCTGTGCTCTCTGCAAGCAAAGCCCAAGCAGGAGAAGTGAGAGCTGGGAGGAGGCCTCTGTGATTGCTCTCAGAATCCAGAAGGTACAATTGTGAGCAGCCAAGTGCTTTCTCTTGCTGCTCTCAAAGTGTTCCTGGTGCACCTTGAAGGACCCAGGGAGCAGCGCAGAGGGAAATCCAAAGAGTGATGAACAGAAAATACCTTCCTCAGTTGAGCAGAAGGGGAGTGAGGAAGAGATGGTGAGTTCTCTTGGTTTGTATGGACTGAGTTGTAACTGCAGCAAAATGACTAAAGGAAAATGGCAAACAGTCACCCTCTCTTAAAGACACTTTGTGCATTTGTTTTGTTACCTGCTTAAAACTATTCTCAGTCTGAAGTGTTTGTGCAGTTGCTGTGCAGGCTTGTGCTTATATTCTGCTTAATTGTCAAATTGGTACGCTGGGGAGAAGTGAAATTTCACATTATAGTCTCAGCTTGATCCATAATATTCCAGTTATGATAATAGCTAATTAAGAGAATGAGAAATTAAAATGTATTCTGATCTGGGGGACCAAAATGAGAATACAGGCGAAACTGGAAGGAAGATACAGTGAAAAGTCTTGCCCCTTAATATCCTATCTCTATAAACCGCTTTTGAAATACATCAGATAAATCCAGGTATTGGAAAGTCAGCTTAGAGAATGGCCATGCATTAAGAGCTGCCTAAGCTCCTTTCTCTGCAGAGGTAATGACGAAGTGAAGCTAATACTATTAGTGTAGATATTGTAGATTTGAAAAGCTAGATCTAGAAGAAGGAGTGCTTTATGTCTATGTAGCCACCCTACTCAAAGCACTTGTTAACCAAAGAAATGATTCACAAGACAAAGTAGTTGTCAATTCACGTGCCTTGGATCACAGGTATTTTGGTTGTT
Organism: Mesitornis unicolor; assembly: GCF_000695765.1. Classification (NCBI taxonomy): domain Eukaryota; kingdom Metazoa; phylum Chordata; class Aves; order Mesitornithiformes; family Mesitornithidae; genus Mesitornis; species Mesitornis unicolor. The sequence goes on along the minus strand of NW_010194461.1, from coordinate 21,530 downwards.
CTTGTGCGCCATAATCCAAAGGAATTGAAAGCTTGCTATTCTTGAATTCAATCATATGCCTATACAAAATATGATTGCCATTTAGAATGCTTATACATATAGATCCTCATGCCTGTGTGCATCACAGTACATGATATTCAAGCAAGGCTCTGTGCTCCAGGATCTCCCTACCTAACCCAATACTCCTTCCTGCAGAAGGGTTATCCTAACATTTGGGATCTTGATGGATTTCCTTTTCCTTCCATGCTTGGTTTACCCTCCCTCCCCATAGTGTATGCATTAGGTGATGATGTCTCAAATGAAGGATGTGCATTGCCTTCTGCAGACTCATTTGCAGAAAACTAACGATGAGAGGATGTTCGCTAGCTCTTCCTAAAACTTTCTTCTTACTGTTCTTTATTTCTTATATTCAGTGCTTCCACCTATTAAAATTTGTTTTGAAAATAGATGGGTTTAGGCAATGAAACTAAAGATTTTTAGAAATGAAGTGAATTTTATATATATATATATATATATTCTACCTAGGGTGAAAAGGGGTATGTTCTGCTGAGAGATGTGTATTGTATGATAGTGACAGAAATACTTATTTGGCAGATTCTATTTCTAGTAGTGAAGGGGTCACTAGTATCTGTTCTGGCATTTTTTTAGAAAGCTATGGCACTCTTTCAAGATTACTTCTGCAGAGATACTGTACAAATATACCTTACTCTGTGCTTTTCACATAATTCAATATGTACTTGTTGGCATAGTTATTTGGTCCTACTGTATCAAGGCAAATTTCAGAAAATGGCAGTTTCACTGGAAAAAATGATAGAGTTAAAAAAAGCCCAGTTGTTTTGTTGTTTTCATCTGCAGCACCATCAGAAACAGAAAAATAAACCAATATATCATCAGAGAGGGAGTTATTACTTCTGTATTTCTCAAAATTAAGGGTCTGCCACGTAAATCCAAGTGGCTACCGAATTCAGCAATCTCAACTCTCTGGAGAGTTGAGTGCTTTAGAGAGAGTACTAGAAAATAACTGCTTTTATAAATCTGGATTTAAGCCTGAACTTATCTATCTGCAGAAAAGTTAAGGTACTTTTATGCCATGCCATGTCACTCTGAGATGCAGAGGATGAATATACCGCTAACTCTCTGGGACCGAACTTGCTGTTTTCTGCTCGTTTTGAAAAGGCAGGTCACATCAGGAATAACAGATCACTTTGCATCCGCTGCTGATGTTCCTGCTAAAATATTATTCTCATTTTGAAAACGTGATGCATTTGTCTGTATTCTGTCACGCGCATACTAAAACATGCCTCTGATGATAAGTGTGTAAGCAGACAGAAACCTGTGAAATAAATGCATGAATTTCTTTTTATCGCTGGCCTGTGAAAGTCTGCTCAAGCTGGAGAGTATCCAACCATTAATTATCGCAGATAACTGCTTCAGTAAATGACAAAGCTGCTGATCCTTTCCTCGCTTCTCCACCGGCTTCCTGCCATGGGGAGGTAAATGTTGTTTTCAACCTCTGTACAGCCTTCAGGTTCTGCAGTGGCGTATGGCTTAATTATAGAGGACAGTTGGAGAGAGTGAATTACTGTTCAATAGAACAAGATTTCAAACCTGTGAAGTCGCATCTCTCAAGATTTAATTTGCATTTTCAGAGCTCTGTAAGCTGACTTGGATTATGGTTATGAATGTATCTTGTGTGAGGATCCATATTCTGGATATTAGAACGAGAGTCCTTCGCAGCTTTAAGTGTAAAACTTTGACTGGGAGTGGATTTAAGTGATTCTTGGGAGAGTCCCTCTGCAAACTACAAAACTATTGATGGAAAAGCTGCAAGCCTTTTTGTGGGTTCTGCTCAGATATTTTGGCTCTTGGTAGGTAATTGCAGAAACTCAAGTAAGTCAACGTAAAAAGATTTAAGCATTGAAAATAAAGCCTGGTTAACAATTAGTCTTAATTGGTACAATTAGTGAGAGCAGTGGAGCTCTCTAGGTTTTCATATTGTGAAGGTTTTGCCATTTGGTGGTGGATCTCTGTTTTCCTGGGGTTTTCTCACTTCTACCACCCTCCTCCTGCAGAAAGTGTACATTGCTTCCCCTCCCCAGCCCCCTGCCTATTGCTTATTAAAAGCAACATGAAAAATGAATAGCATGAGGGTCGAATTATTCTGAGTAGTCAAGAAAGCTAATTATGAATTTTAATATTTACTTTAGGCGCAATTAGCCATTGGAATAAAAATGCCTGGAGAAAAAATAGTTTTTCCTTCATTTGACATCCTTAGATCTGGATATCTTTTTAAAAAAGAAGACGTTACTCAAGCAAAAGCTAGTTTTAGTGTAGACATTTCTAGATGGCATTTTAACACCTCATCTAGTAAACTATGTGATAGACATTTATGATAGTACTATAGATATTTATAACACATGCAAGATATAGATAAAAGCTCCTTTTAACTAGTGAACTTAAATGTATCCAAGCTAACAATTTTTCTATGTGATGGGAACTACCAGATAGCATTGAATCTTGCTCCGAGAGTTTCCAGTTTCCAATTCTAGCTACAACAGTTGTCAGAAAGGTGGAGTTGTCTACCCTGGTCAATAAAAATGCATTTTAAGAACCGATTATCTGAGCCCAAGACTGGGCAGCACATAGGAAAAAGCACCGTGCGAGATAACCTCAGCCAGTGCAGGAGCCTTTTCTGAGCTTGGGAACTCAAGGCATTGTACCAAACTCTGAAACACCTTTTGCAGTTCAGAAAGGGTGATTTAAAGGTGTTGCCTGGTTGAAACATTTCACAGTCCCTGGGCTTTATCTGACAAATACATTTTTACTGCTGTTCTCTGACCTTGCTCATCAGTGGGAATCTGACAGCTCAGACGGGGTGATGGGTGTGTTTAGAGATATTTAGTGTCTGTCCCTGCAGAACGAGATGCAAAATCTCCTTTGTGTCATGCGGCTGCTGCCGTATGTCACATTGTCACTGCACTATTTCATGTGCCACTGACCTCTCTGAGAGCGGGCAGAGGAGATGCAGCTTTGAAATTCCCCATGTCCTTCAGTCTGAGTCAGCGCTGTCACAGCCACATGAAGACATGTGACAGACTCCCACGGACTTGGGGAAGTCGATCTAGAGCTACAGGACGTGAAAATGATTTAAAGCTCTCTTTGTGTAGACCCACAGTTGCCCCGCATACTTCTATACAGCCACACAGTCGGGCTCAAGGTGATTATTTTTATGTTTCTCTTTAACTCTGAATACTGTCTGCTACAGAAAGAACTGTATTAAGGAAATTTTTTATTTATCACATGCTTAGATGATAACATCTATGATTAGGGCTGATGTGGACTCTATTGACTGGTAGACTGGAGTAATTTCCGAATATATCAGGAAAGAATGGAAAAAATCCAAGCCATCTAAATGTATGTATGTTCAGTGAGAGCTACACAAATGTCCCTACTCCTGTTTGAGAGGTTGAAGCAGCCTAAGGAAGGAGGCAGGTGCATTTTGGCAGAAGGGATGTAGCAAGCACACAGAGCCTTCTTTCTTTGTGATACCACTCCCTGCAGCAGAAAGTTGTCTTGAGTGTAATGCAGAGCCCCACTTTGGGTCCTTACATTTACTACAAATGTATTTCTTCCCCATCCCATATGTTTCAACTGCAGATATAAAGTCTCCCAAAACTAATCTCCCCCTGCTTCAGTCTCCAATGCAAACCTAATTTCTGTAAAGCAAACAAAAACTCAGATGCTTTGCTGTTGCTGACTGTTCATTGTGGAAGATTTTCATGGCTCTGAAAAGAAAGTATTAGAATAAATAGCTAAAAAATTAGTTTTGTAATGTAATCTACACAAAATCTCTGTTTCATCACAGAAGAAAATAAACCTGGTGTCTGCTCAGAAGATAAAGGGCTCAGTTTCCTTTGTGATATGCACAATAGCTCCTACTAACGCGGGCTCTAGATACAACCCTGTGCTGCTCATCAAAATGAGGGTAGAGCTCAGCAGAAAGGTGACAAGACTGGTAACAGACCCTTCCCCCTTCCTCACAACCATCTTTGGATTGCTGATGCCGAGGGGTTTTATTATTGCTAACGCTTCTGCAAACACACGTGTGTCTGATAACCCCCATCAGCAATGTATAGGTATGGCCATTACAGGAAGCAGCAAGAACGACCATAGACTTGGGTCCTCCATGACACAGCCTCCTGGCCCCCTGACAGTCTGTCTGCAAACGTCCGTCTGTGGCCGTTTTAAGCTGCCTCCTCTTGCTAGCGATCTGATGGATGGCCTCTGGCTATGCTCAGGGTCACGCTTGAGGCAGCACTGTTGTACAGTCTTCAAGTTTGGTCTCTGGAACAGCCCTGGGGAAGCCCGATATGGTGATAAAGATGCAAATTTATTATTATATTTTTCCCCTCCTTGGTGAGTGCTGGGAGTCAGGTTGCTCTGGGAAGTCCAAGAATGGCTGATTTTGCTAAGGAAAAAGACTTTGCTCAAAGCATGAGGGCTCCTAGGCTCTTGGTTTCAGAGTCAGACAGTTCACGTAGGCTTGCATTGAGCTTGCTCTCATGGATCAGTACCAGTACTTTAATCCAGGGCTCTTCATCAGATATCACTGTTGCTTGCTTTGGTTTTCCCTGCCAAACTGCCTCTCAGTGATCCCATAGCAAAGGCAGAGTGGGCGTATCTGGATTTATCTGTTATGGGCTTCTTAACAGGCACAGAGACTTCCAGTTCCTTGGTGCATCCCAATGGCTTCTTGTGATAGATACAAGTGAAACCGCTTGGTAGGTGGCAATAGGAAAAAATATACTGGAGGGAAAAAAAAAAGCTAGACTATGTTTCTTATTTTCCAACTCCTGGTAAAACTTTCAAAGCTCTTTAGAGCATTGCCTTGTTCAGTCTATATGGTGGGATATTTCCAGCCCATTGGCATGTGGGACTACCTCAGTTAGTAACATGATGATCTTGGCGGTCTTCCTTTTATGCTGCCTTCTAGCCACATAGCAGATCAAGAAGAGTAAAATCATAGGAATCTTATTTTTTACTGCTACTTTTATCAGTACAAAATTACCAGTTACAGTACTGTTTTAAGCATATATTGCCTTCTTGTTTAATTAAAAATGGAAAAAGCTTTGTCGAGATGAGGCACTATCTCTGCCAGTTTTAACCAGAGCCACGAGTACGCCGAATGCGGGAAGGTCGGTGCCAGTCCTGGTGGAAGATCCACATGCAGAGCCTGGAGCTCCCAACCCTTGTTTGTGCTCATAACCACAGATCACTCTGCAGCCATCTGCACCCATCAGCTCAATTTCATAAACACAAAACAGAGTGTAAATGGGTTAAGTGAAATACAGGTCTGTCTCCTTGCGTGCTTGAAATAACAATAGCAGCAGTTGACCATATTTTCTATGGCTACACTTGCTCTTCTTCATGTGCTTTCTCATATTAACTCGGCGATCTTTGCCAACTGATGCTCTGTTTCACTAAAAAGATGAAATACGAAAATGCCCTGTCAAGTGTCATCTGATTTACACCGGGAGAGTGCATGAATGAAGACAAGCTGTGGGCTTTATGAAAAGCAGAGTATTGAGCAGAATGAATTCCAAGGATAAGTATTCACTTGTTTTGTGGCTTCTGTATCTAAATCATAAATAAGGCATAACAATTTAAGTCTCCCTTCTGAATTAATCTGATATGGCTCTGAAACTGTACTGATCTTTATGATCTTTTTTTCCCCCAGTGCTTACATGGACACCGGCTGTACTGTGCCGTGTAATTATTGATCTCTGCACTCTCAAAATAGTTTACCATGAATTCACATATACTGTGAATTGCTTAGGTGGTAAATCTATATGCAGCTACAAGAAATATCTGTTGCTGTTTATGAGCACTTAAATGCACAGAGCTATTGGCAGTGTATTTTAATGCATGTTACTATTGATGCTTTTCCTATTCCATTGTAATTAAGTTCCACAATTAATTTTAATTATCATTAACTTCGTATTAGCTTTCTGCATACCACAGCCATTTACAATAAACATATATAGATGGGTAGTTCTCTGAAAAAAAATTAAGACTCTAGCTTTCAGCAAATTAAATGACTTGAAAGGAATGATGGAAATACTTTGTTATTAATCTACAGTGATGGATGCAACACTTGACTGGTTAACACACATGCAGCTCAAAAGGGGACACCTGGCACATGGTCCAACCCTGCTCATTCTACAGTAAATACTGTTCTTCTGTGAGCCAGTATCTGTAATAATTGTTTTAATGTGGTGTCCTGGTTTGGCTGGGACAGTTCAGTTTTTTTTTCTTTCCCTCATAGTTGCTAGTGAGGATTTTGGTTTGGGTTTGTCACTATTTACATTTTTCAGGGGCTTTTTTTCAGTCTTTCACCAGCACCTGGAGTTATAGGGGGAGGCTTGCTTGTTTGTTTTTCCTCCTCTCTACACAAGAGGATGTGGAGGGAGTGAAACCCTGGGATACTCTGGGACAGGTGACCCAGGACAGATGATCCAGGCCTGATCAGTAATGATGTATTCTCTCCCATAAACATCATGCTGATTACAAATTGAGGAGTTTGCTGGGGAGGAGTCTTCCTTTCTTTGATCCCTTCTTTTTTCTCCATCTCTACTTCGTGATGTTGGCCCATCTCTGTTCCTGAGGCTTACCTCTCCCTTGTGGCGTTTTTGTTGCAGCACAGCCAGCCACTGCTGTTTGTAAGCCGAGTATAACTTAAATTGCTTTATTGTCATTGTTCCTATTCTTATTGCAACTCAGTAGTAGTAGTAGTATTTAAGTCTGTTGTATTTTAAGTATTAAATAGTCTTTATGTCAACTGACAAGTTCTTTACTTTTACTCTCCAAATTCTCTTCCCCATCCCACTGAAGTGAACGAGCGACCTGCGTGGCGTTTATCTCCATGCCAGGTTAAACCACGGCATGTAGCTAAAGCAGTGCACAGAAGCAGCAGCAGTTATTTAAGATTATTTAAGGTTAGCTGAGCAATTGAGTTTGTTGAAAAAGGTGAAACTTTAAGCGCTAAAGGAATTACAACTGGTACTTGGCCGTTGTTAATGAGGTAATTGTTTCAAGTGCAGCGGACAGCATTGAAACAGCAGCAAATTGAAAAAGAAGATGGAAAACAGAAGGCAAGGGTAAATGTGCAGCTCCAGTATTTGTAAGTCAGAGTACAAAGCAGCTCCTGCTCTGCCCAGGAACGGGAGGGATACCAGGGCTCTGCTTTTCCTGCAGTTATTCCTGCTCCTTCCAGGCAGGCACAGAGGATGCTTCAGTGGGTTGGGCTGAAGGGGAGTTGTTATGGGTGGAAATAGTACGGACTCCGAAACCATCATCACCTCCCATGACCTGCAGCAGAAGCCAGGGACAGGTTTGGCTCTGATAAACTCAAACACCAGGGAAAACCGAAGGAAGGGAAATCATCCCGCCTGCTCCTTCTAAGCACCAGCTGACTCAGCCCAAAGGATCTGGTATCTGCGGCACTAAGATGACATCTTGGTTATTTAAGTTATTCTTTTGTAGACTGAGGAAACCCATGTATAATGTAATCATGCTGTTGATTTTAAAAAAGGAGCAGATGAAACACCACTCCAAGATTCTTCTTGCATCTGCCTGAGTATTCTTCAAACAAAAGTTGCAGCGTGTGTCTTCTTAATTTCTTCATGCTTCTTCATTTGCATGTCAAATAAAACCTCAGCGATTAATTCTGATGACACTGCAAGTGTTAGCTCTGTAGAAAATCACTGTAAATTGTCATACGTTATCAGATAACCGTTGACAGACCACCTAACCATGTGCTTCATAGTCTAATGTGTAACGATTTTCTCACGAAACTACGAACATTCAAGATACCTACAAAACTGTGTCTTTTGTTTAGAAATGCTTTATGTGCAATGCTGGAAAATAAGTCAGGTCAGGGAATTTGACTGAGGTTCCTTCTCTTTCTGTCCCTACGGCCTATTTATCCCTGAGACATCAGCTATAATCCACAGGCTATTTTAACCAAAAATGTTCTGTACCTTTTTGGATATTGGACTGGGCTTACACTATTACTGGTTTTTCTGAACTAGTCTAAAAATTATACTATGTTGCAGACATGTCCATCTTGATTTTAGCACTGTTTTTTCCTTTTTTTCTTATCCTTTTCCTCTCTGTGAATAGAACTTAAGTATCCGTGAACAGCCATTTGTTGGGTTGCAGCCTGAACTTGAGGCAGAGAGAGCACGGAGTATGTGCATGTGTATTTTGCCTGGCAGGGGGTATGCCTTTCTCTAAGCCATGGGAAGTGTAGATACTGCATTTTCATATTAGGCACAATGGCAGGCATCAGGCTTTAGAGCTTAGTTTCCAGTCAGTTCTCCTACGCGGTGAGGTGAAGTGAGCCATACTAAAGAGATTTTTTTTCAGCAATATCTTAGCAATTGTCAAAGAAACCACCTCTTTATTGTTGACAACTATTTTCCCCAGTGGAATGACATGCTGGTTTTATATGACAAAACAACAGGAAGGTAAAAAGTTGGCCTTGTCAGCTATGATAGAAGATTTGATTGAATGTATGGTGGCAAAGAATAATTAAATACGTAGACTCTCTTTTTGTAGGGAATGCTGGTTTAAGTGATATTTTTGGTTTTCAACACAGAACATAATTTCACTTTTTTCTGTATTATGGTTAGCAGACAGAAGGGAACATCTCAGATGTGCAATGTTTTTACTAGCTGTTACTTATAAGCATGGGTTTGCATTAACTCAACGGGCTGATGTAGTATTTATTAGAAATGTTTTCTTTCTCCTGAAAAAGACATTCAGAAAGGGTAATTTTTTTTCATAAATGAGATTCAAGCATATATGTCATACATCACTTAAGAAGAAATGAGGAGATGCTGCAGAAAGGTCATGTACAAGATTTACCTCATTTAAAAGATAAGCTTGAACTGTTTCCTAAAATCCTAAAAAAAATCTACCAGAGCGAGAGCTTTTCCTCTGGCCTGTACCCGGGGTTTCCTGAACAGACTCCTTGTCTCTGCTTCTCTGATTGTGGGATCAGTTTCCCATTGCTCTGCAGCTGGAGAGCTCAGGAGCAGGGGTGGTCCTCAAGCATCCAATGCTGGTACACAAAGGTCCTTGCTGTCTTTATCCCTCAGCTGTGGAGAGGCTGGGGAACAACTGAAAAATCCTGTAAGAGGTTGACCAACACATTGCTGTAATTATGTGAATAGAAACACCAGACTTTGTGTTGCTCATGCACCTCTCCTCCCCGCTGATACAAAATCATTTAGGTGCTAGGTACTTGCTGGTTGACTATTTTGAGAGCATTGCTTAACAGCTGTTACCCATGGATGTATGAATTTACCATTTATTCAGGCATGAATACACTGAAAATACTGTGAAGGATGAACATGAAATTTTGGGGGTCTCTGTTTTGAGCACTTGCCTCTCCTCTCCACCTGAGCATCCAGCCTGGCCTCTCCCGCAGGGAGAGAAGGCACTTGGGTCAAAGAGGTGGTGTTGGGTTTCCCAGGAGGTGGATGAACTCGAATATCTGGTTCCGGCATGGTTCACACAGTCTGTTCACTAAAGAGATCAAAGCATATTTATTCCTGGCACAGGGCTGGTACAGATGCCTGCGCCAGTGGTATGTCAGAGCAGCATGGATGACCATCGCGTTCACCCCAGCCACACCAAAACTTCAACACTCCTCATCGAGCCTTTTGGGAAAATAGTCTTTTAGCTACTAGACCAAATTTCCCTATTAATGAGTTTGTAATGATCAAACACACCACATTTTTTTTTATTATTATTTTTATAGTTGCATTATGGATCAAATCCTTGCAGATTTTCAGGCATCCAAGTGGAGTAGTTGTGAAACAAGATGATCAAATGACTCATCTAAGGTTATGCCATAAAGAGTGGTTTGATTCAGTGTGGAGTTTAAGCTATGTCTCGCTGTAGCTATAACCAACCAGTGAATCACTACCCCTGTGTCACTGACTGGTCACAGTCTTGCTTGGGCTTCACACCATGGAGGGGAGGGGAAGAAAAGAATAATAATTTAAAAAAAAATGTGAAAGTTAGACACTTTCTATCCCTTGGTCCTAAACCATTGTCATTGATTAATTCCATAACTACTATTCTAACATTTAAAGTGCTTTATTTGTTCATTTTCTCATACTTTCCTCAGAATTTTGGTCAGCTTGTGATGAGGCTGGTTAGTCCACAGCCTTTCCCTCACAGCTCTCTGCCACATTGTGAGCTCCATCATGTGTTAGGGTGACTGGGATTGAGCCATGCTTTCTTCTGCTCTACCTGCAGTATTTCTACCATGAATCGCCTTCACTCATATTCTGACTTGTATTTTCTTTACATAATAATAATGGCCATACTATTATGTAATGGTATACATGTTATGGGATACATATATACATATCATATATACTAATGGGATTTTTTTGAGTTTGTTTCCAAAAGAGTGGCTCTTAGCTTAGCTTCCAGTCTATACTTTCCATTATAAAAATCTGTTTAGATTTGTAAGATGTTTTGGGGTTTTTTTAATAGCCGACACTGGTAATCAGCAAGCAGTGTTTTTCTCCTTTGGGGGGGAAAAAAGTTGAAAAAAAATAAATCTGAAGAATCAATCCTTTTAAACCAGAAAAGCCCATATTGCTTGGAACAGCTAAGAGGTGGACATTAGCAGAAAGAACTGGAGTTTATGTACATGCTGCCTGCTCCCTTATTTGAAAATCTACAGTGTAACCCTTTTCTGGGAGTGTATTCCAAAATGTAACGTTAGTCAAATATGTCTTCGAAGTTGGCCCTGCTTTGAGCAGGGCTTGGACCAGATGACCTCCTGAGATCCCTTCTGACCTAAATTATTCCTGCCCAGTGGGGATTGGGTGGAGGGACACAGCATAACGCTGCCTGGTTTCCAATGGCTGGTGATTAAAGAGGCCCAAGTTCATGTTCCTGTCCTACCTGTTTCCCAAAACCACGAATCCCTATGACACACTCCTCAGAAGGACCGTCCTGACAAACAGGCTAGTAGATAGTCTGCAGGACCCAGGTTTCCCTTGGTTATATTCAGTTGACCACATGCCAACGTCAGAAACCATATTTACAAGCAGGCCACAGTAGCAGCCAGCCCAATACTGAGGGAGAGCAGCAGATCCTAATGGAGCTGAAAGGTGCCCGCATTTCTCTGCAGGTCTGGCAAAACCCTGGCATGAACACAGCGAGGCCCTGGCAGCTGCCTGCCTGGTTTGTTTTACTATTTTTTTTTCCAAGAAAATCTTTCTCTACAATCAGTGTCAGGAGGCTTTCTTCTACAAATACTGCAATAATGGGCACAAATGAGTTTTCCAACCAGAGCTAAACGTCATCTTTAAGTGCTGAGTAAATACTAAAATCTGAGTTTCTAGAAATTTATCCTGCAGCAGGTCAGAGCATATCCCCACAATATGATAAATGAGATACAGATAATTTTATGTAAAAATCTGAACTTGTATGCACATGTAAAAGTCTGTTGATGTAACGGGCTTTCTATTGCAAAGAAGAATGATTTTTTTTTTTTGGCCTCTGGCTTGTAGAAGTAAAACATTTCAGTGTGCATTTCAAATTACACATTTTAAATTAGTCATAAATCAGTGGACTAGTTTGTATACAACACGTCGGAATAGAATTTTTAGGCATTTTATTAGAATAACAGGAATTGTTCTGCAAAAAACAGCTTCAGCCCTCAGTCCAACTTCTGTGCGTAGTTAGATTAATCTAAGAGGAATTGAAATAAGTGAATCTGGATCAAGTCCAAGGAACAAATAGCTTGCAGTAGCCCCATCATTGAAGTCAAACATAATTTTCCAATTGAGTTTTGGTAGAAACAGGATATTGGAGCTATGAAGGATGCTGCAAAACCTGACATTATTTCTATTACTAGCGCTGTGTTGAGGAGATAGATATATCTATATAGATAGATGTAGATATATAGATATATGTATCTATTTCCCCACCTATTTGCTAGCCCTTAAAGCCTTATTTCTTTAAAGTCTTTTACCCAGTGTCTCAGTGAAGGTTCCTGAAGCTATGCAGGGGCAGGGGAAAGGTGCAGGCTGCAGGCTGGGAGGAAGCTTTTTTGCAGGGGAAATGATTGAGCCTAGGCTTTGAGGGCTGAAACGCCAACACAGCATCCTCCTGGTAAGCCAATCATGAAACCCAAAGCTTTATAGCCAAACCTGTTATTCTGGAAATATACTGTTAAATGTCTGACCAGTCTTCTGATAGAACAACCCAGATATTCTCGCACTCCACGATGTTCGCGGTGTTATTTTCCTCGCTGTGAAGTGAACCTGTGTGGTCTTTTTAGATAATTGGGTTGCTGGACTGGGGTTTTTTTCAACGCTAATTAAAGGGAAAACATTTGGAAGTGAAGTCAGTCACTCTCCCTTGGCGAGCTGCCATGCCGAATGGTGCCGGGACAGACGCATTCACCGCGCTCTTCACTGGCTGTAATGCACAGCAAGGGACAGGAAAAAACCAAAATCAGTGGAAAATGGACTGTTCAGTGGAGAGGTAAGTAATAGCAATATTAGACCAATAAAATCAACAGTATGATTTTTAGGTACAGCTGTAATTATTTTCCGCTAATGAAGTATAAAGCACAGGCGGTCCCCACTGCCGCCTCCTCCTCCCTGCCTCACATCAAACATACACATACACACATCAAACAATCACATTAGCACTTCTGCTGCCTTTCTTCTCCCACCCCCTTTTTTCACACTCTTTAAAAGCTAAAGCAGAGTGGTGTTGATAGTTGAGCCTAACAGCAAGTTCTGTTTGAACACAGCACATACTACCAGTGATAACTCAGAAATTTGTGCGTGCGTTTTGAAGGCAAGTTTAAGTAATTTTTAAAGACGCCTTTCTCCATTTGCAAATAATAAATCATTTGTTCTCTTTAGTGCTTCTGAGGGTGTGACTTTGTGGAAGACCTAGGTGGTGAGAGTTGGAAGAGGATTAAATTCTGCCTCTGCTCACAGGGACGTGCGCTATATATTTGTAGACTTAGAATACACATAGTTTTAAAAAACACTTTTATATCTTACTACCTTTTTTATTAAAAATCCATTATTGTAGAAGAGCAAATGTTAATATTTCATCCTTATTGCCACCTCTACTAGTGTGGGAGCAATTATTAAGTAATTGCAGTTCAGTAACTCTAGGTGCTTTCTGCAAGCAACTGCTTTTTTTCTCTTGACATGTTTTTAACAGTGTCTAGATCAGGCCCCAAACATGCGTAATTACTTTTCTCTTTTTAAAGCTATTAGAGTGTAATTGTCCTCCCATCTGGATTTTATGTTCTGGCTATTAATGCTATAGATGCTTTAAAACACACAGCTCCCAGCCCTGCTCTGTTCCTAATAGCTAATGCCTGGATTCCCTTTTTGGCAAAGAGACGGGGAGAAACTCTTGGGACTTTTAAATGCAAGCACCACCTTTGCATAGGGGATGTGTTTAGTACTGTGGTTATAGATAATTCACCCACTGATATGACTCCAGTGCTTCTCCCATTAAAATTACTGGGACCTTTGCCATCAGGTTCAGCAGATATAAGTTTGTGTTCTTAAGTATTAGCAAAATAGATGTCTATCTGCTCATGAGCTCCCATAGCAAGCTTTCTCTTTCACTGAGTCAGTCCATCTTCTACGGAGGCTAAAATTTTGTGGTCTGATATAATGCAGACGATAGTCATAGCTTCTAAATAAAATTCCTGGGCACTGATGTTTTCAGATGTCAGACTTTTTACAAAAGGAAGCTTTCATATAGAGTCAGAAGTAAATGTGGTCTTAAATAGCACATCCATTTAGGATGGAACATTTGCAGAAGTCTATGGGAGTTAGGATCCAATTTCCAGTATTTTAAGAGGATCTAGGTCCTTAGCTCTATACTCCCCAGACTATCTCAGACTTATTTAGTCCTCAAAATTTTCAATGAAGACCAGAATCCTGCTGAGCTAAAACACAGTGTAAGGAACAATTTCTGCCTGAAAGAATCCTATATATTATCACTTCAAACACAGGATTCAGGCAAAGAAAACAAACCACAGGTTTGTGTAAAGATGGCCTATACCTACAATATAGAAAGAGTATTATGGCTTGTCCTAGTATTTTTAAATCATAATTTAATGAATATAATTATGATTATAGTAATAATTTGATTAATAGAATTATAAAATATATTTTTTCTCAAAGATTAATTCGGTATATTGGAATTAACTAAAAGATACAAGATTCCCCAGGTTTCATGGCAGGTATACAAATGTTTATTGAAGAGAGAAGCATTTAGGAACATAAATCCATGCTGCTTGTTGAGGCATAACTTACTGTTGCCCTTGAGAGGGAAAGACATACTGCATTTTAGTGTGTGTGTGTGTGTGTGTGTGTTAATGAACACATATTTAATACACTGGCGCATTTTTCTTGTTACTACACTCAGGTTTTCATTTTCAATTTCTATTTAATGTTCATTCCAATGGCACTAAATTGCCTATGGTCTAGACACAGACAAGTTAAAGTAATCTGAAAAAGTCTGACCAATAAATAAAGCTGGTAACAAATATCTGTGTTTATTTCATACCTATTCTGTACATATATCTCAGAAAGGGCCTATTATGTGTATATGATTCAAATATTGTCATGATAAATATAAAATTATCCTTGGAGGAAGTGTAAATAGGGATATAAAAGTCAGGAAATGTTGTGACATGTGAATTATTATTACTATATATTACTGAAATAAGTTCGGTGTTTTGAACATTTTTCTTATTAATTCAGTTTTGAAAGGTATGTATTTGTGTTTGGTCACTGCTGAGCTCCACAAATCCCTGGTACCTTTCTACCCGTATCCTCTGTGCTTGTGCATTTGCTAATGCTTTTAAAATCCACACTACTGAAAAATGTGGCCGTTTAATGTCAGTTATTACATTCACGTGACTATAAATAGCATAAATAATTGAATTACCCAGGATGAAGTTAACAGACCTTTCTGGTGTCATCCTTCAGGGCATTTAAACCGATCATTGACTGGGAAAGAAAATTCCTTGGGAGCAGAGCAGTTGCTGGTGGTAGGGAGCTGGAGCATCACAGCCAGATGCATCTTCCCTAAGAAGGGATATGTGCTTCAGGGACCTAAGCCAAAATATGAGCCTGTTCAAATATTCAGTGTGTGAGGCAACATTGAGCATTTCTATATTTGGGAAGTGTGCTGGGTTTTTTTTTCCCCTCATACCGACTATGATAGAGCTATCCATCATGGGTGCCTGTGATGTTCATAACAATGATACTGTGTAATAATACAGTATGTAATGGAGTAATAAATATCCTTTAGGATGTGAGCCAAAGCCAAATAAATTCATTAAGTAGACTGGATTTCCACTAGCAGCAGACTTTGCACTTAAATCAGAATCACAACGTGGGTTTCAGAGACTGTCTCTCATACAGACTAGAATATTTTTGGAAACCGACTTCGAAAAGGGATGTTTGAATAAAGAAAATGCCCTCTCTCCCATGAACACCAAGTATGAACTTAAGCACAATAGACATGAATGTGAAAATGTATGCATCTGAGCATGTCTTTGCATCCCAGATTGATTGCACATTGTGAGAACTTGTGCCTTGGTACCTTCTCTCCTGGAGCCTGGTGTTCACACAAGCCAGGGCAATGGCTGATGAAGTGAAGCTGTCCCTGCCACAACAGCAATCTGAAGTGAAATGCAAGGCACCAACCTGTTGCAGACTTTGGAACAAAATTTGCAAATTTCCATGCAAACGCTACTCTATAAAACCACTGTGTCACATTTACATACATTTGCCTGAGACTGCGTTGCATGTGTTAGCAAATACAAAGTAAGGGTGGTGTTATGGAAAAGACAACAGAGTTGGACCCATAAAACTTTCTTCTAAGCCCAGCTCAGCAAGGGGCTCCCAACACGAGACTGTTAGTGCATTTAGTCCCATAGATCCACTTCGTAGCTGCAGCCTCAGATAGGGCACAGGAATGTGCTCACTAAGTATTCAGATGCACCATGTTGTAGTAGCCCATAAACAATCTGCCCCCAGGATGAAAAAATTCAAATTCATAGTTGTCTAAACACTTTAATTTTTACTGCCACAGGTTTGTCAGCGTGACTGCTAAAGATCTAAAAACAAATGTGCTTTTTTCCTGTGCTTGAGGAAATTTGGAGCTGATGTTTCATACCAAGACCAAATCCTTTCCCTTTTTGAAAAAGCACCAGTGCTTGTCCACGTGCAGCTTTCCAAATTCCTGCCAATATGACTGCTACATAGTGGATATACAGAGATACACTGAGGGGCCTCAAAAGTTATTGCGATTTATTCCCAGGATGTTTTTCCAGGTAGATTCCTCCCGCTGAGAATCTAACCAAAAGGCTGTGTGCAGGGCCCTTAGTCTATCTGTTCTAGAAGCTTTTTCATTATCAGCTGGCCTTTTAGGTGCTACACTGCATAATATATGGGTGCAACTTATACATTTCCATGTATTAATACATACACCTGAACATCAGACATCCCTCTGCATCATCTCGGACAATGCCTACCTCTGTTCTTGTCTCATATGTGGTCTTCTGTCTGCAATGCAGAGAAGTTGCTGCTCACTAAACATATGAGGAAAACTTTCAAAAATCCATGCTAACTGAACAACTTTAGGTGCTATTTAGGTCCAAGGCAAACCTAATTAATGAGACTTAAATGCAGAATTTGCTCAGCCCCCCAGGTTCAGTGGTACTGTGGAAAGCTCCTGCTGTGGTGCTGCATTAGAGTCACAGATATGATAAAACCAGGCATACATTATTCTTTGTTAATCCTCTATTTTCTGGTACAGAATACCACCCTCAGACCGTGTTTTCAGTCCTAACACGCAATCTGTTTCAAATAGAAATACAGTTTTCCCTTTCAGCAGGTTTCCTTCCTATTCTCATTCTGTACAATGGATAAATAACAAGGCTGAGAAGAATGCTTGTCACCTTCAATTTTGCCAAACATGTAAATGTTATAAAAATAACCTTTAAAAAATCCCCAGACAAGCCAAAATATTTCCACAGTTTAAGTACAAAGATTACAAAGCTGAACAGTCAAATTACAAACAAATAAACCCTGGTAGTCTGGAGAACCAAAATATTTTGCCATGGGAATCCTCCAAGTGAAAGAGCTAAGAATGAAAAGTAAAACTGACTTTATACAGACTTCTGTGAACCAAATAAAAAGGCATGCAAATTCACCAGGCAGCAACTGGATGCTTTTATTAGCTGCTATTTGTTAAAATAAAATACCCAAGTTCTTTGGAGTCCTTCAGATTTGTGTACCTATGTGGAGCTTTTGCACACCTACTGCAGGACCGGGCCCTCAGCCAGTGCGCACAGATTTTACTGAGAGAAGATCCCTCTGAGTTAGGACTGTTAAATTTTTCACCATGATGGTTTTGCCAGTGAAACTCTGAAATAAACAGATCTATGCTTGTGTGAAACTGCATTCTCCAGTTATGGCATATTTCTATACATAAATGTAAACCAACTATACTGCTAACATAATTTATATGAACGTTAGGGCTGATAAGATTTCAACTGCTTTGATTATACCGATAACAGTGAAACACAAAGCTTACATGTCAAAAGTGTTTGAAACTGGACCAGCTAAAAAGATGTATTCACAAAGCGGGTTTGTTAAATCTTTTTGGCTGCCTGTTTATGGTGCAGTTACACACTCACTGGCATCGCAATTTCCAGCAACAGATGATGACAATATCTGCGTTAACTGCTTGAATCTATTTGAAATGAAATAGCAAAGCCAAAACTGAGCTGTTTTAACAGACTGAACAAGGAGTAAAGCAAGAGCATGGGGGTTGATCCGTTTTTAATGCCAAACTGGAGATTTTTCATCAAAGGTAAATTCATGTCAGTTATCTCGCCACAGAGATAGTCAAATAACCTTTCTTGTTCAATTTAATAAACTACATTTTGATAGTGTAAGGAGCGTTTCTCTATTTGAATTAGTAGAAATTCTCCTCTAATTGTAATTGTTCTTTCTGGCCCCAGTGGTGAAGGTGGTTATCTTCCCAAAAAGTGGTGACATTTGTGCCATTGGCACTGAGGGAGCCCAGTGACAGAGACTATAAATCAATTTACAGCCTGTTTAAAAGGAGGCGACAAGACTCACGAACATTAATTTAAAAACTGCTTCAGATTACTATTCTTTTATGATTAACTAAAGTGGACTTCAACCTCCTTTGAGATTTCAGTGTTAGCGTGATAAAATTCATTGCTTTTAACAAACTGGCCGGTTTTCAGTGGGAGGATTTATCCAGTACGTTGCACATATATGGCACTGTACAGCAAGTGGAAGGTCACTCAATTAATCCTTGCTCCAAAGGTGTAAGTGGATATGATCGTATGCAATGCAAAACCAATACATATTGATTAGTGTGACAATGCTCCCCTGAAGAGATGTCTCTTGAAAGGACAGTGCAAGCAGTTTGGCACAGGAGGCCTCCTTTGCAACCCCCATGATGGTGCGGTAAACCAGGACCTGACCATTGTGCTTCATGGTTGCTGTGGAGTAGCAACACCAGTGCCAACCTGACTCAAATAGTGTTGTTAGAGAAAAACCTTTAGTGATGTCCATACAGCCATACACTCCTGGGCCTCCCAAGATGTTTTGGAGTACCCCAGTGCCAAGATTAGGTTACTCCCCAGTCTGTGGTCGTGAGTCACTGCTTGGCATGCTTGGCTGTCCTCCCAGAACGAGTTCCTATGAGGAAGCATCATAAAATGCTGCTACCAAGCAGAGATGAACCTGTTTTACCCCTAGAGGACTGTTTATAGCTATGGCCAGCCCCAAACTCCATGCAGTTAGGATTACTCATGCAGACAACCACTGAGTGTCTGGATTGGTGAAGAAGGCAGGCTAGCACTTACTTCTCTGAGCCAAAAATGTCTCAGGAACACAGAGATGCCTGTTTGGTGAAGGGCTGTGGCCTTGAAGAAGGTAACAGAGGGATGCATGCTCAACGCTGATGGATGTGGCTATTGACACAGATCTGATCTCACATGCCTCAGCTTCCCCTATGTGTCTACCCGGGGGTGGATGCACAGTGACATGTGAGGGAGGGAAGTGATAAAAATGTGAAAACCCCATATACCTCTTAGTTATTAGGAAGGAGGCAGCATCAAGCATGAGGGTTCACGTGAAATCATTGGTCAGGCACCAAGAAATGAACAGGGGCTCAGATACATCAGCTGTAGTGACTTGCAGGACATTTACTTCTCAGTCAAGAGGAGTGTCTTGTTCGCAGTGAATCTGCACAGCTCTGAGCCTGAAACTTCCTCTTAAGGCTTTGTTGTGCTAGCCAAACCTAATGAAGATTTCGGTGGAATACCCTGTCATTCAGAGAGATTTTCTGCTGAAGTCACCAGGGCCATACCAGTATGAAACTGGTGGGAGAGGTGAATCAGGTTATGTATGCGTGGGCAGATCCAGGGTGTGGTGGCCACAAGTGTTCCTCCTCCTGTAGCCATTTGCTAGGGTCTCAGCAAGCCTCCTTCAAAACAGGGATTGATCTATGCTTAAGCTTATTACAATGTTTGGGGCTTTCCCCCCCACCCAGTTCACTGACATGCGATTTGGTGTTGGAAAAGCTGCCGTTATCCTGTACAGGCTCTAGCTGCTGGCTGGTTTTTGCCTGCCTGTGTCACCGGGATGATCAAAGCCTTGCCGGCTTCACTGGAAGCATCACTTGTGAGTGTGTCTGGAACTGCCGCTTAATCACAGAGGCTCGCCTTGCAGGGCAAGGACAGGCCAGAAAGCTTATGGAAACATGCTGGAGAGTCAGAGTCGACTATTAGGAGGCTCTGGGAATCTTCGGCTGAATACAATGGAGGAGGAGGAGGCTGAAAGAGGAGTTTGAAAATCATGCGAGACTTTTAGGAGAAGCCTTAGGAGAACCCTGATTCAGCAATACATGGATTACTCTGCCTCTAACGTCAAGGTTGTCTGAGCTTAATAAAGTGGTTAAGCAGACCCATAATTTCAGTTACTGCAAACACTCTGGTCTTCACTGAGACGACTCATGCGCATGGAGTGGAGTTCGTGCTTAAATGCTTTGCTGGGTTGTGAAGGAGCTCTCAGTAAAACGATCTGGTTACTGTGTACTCTTGTTTGAAATTCCCAAATTGTGAAGGTAGGTACTGCCAGTCACGAGCATCTGCTCTCGACATGGTGACACATGAGATGCTTTGCCTTTTCCATGTTACTAAAAACCTGTTTCTGTCCACATAGCATTGTTGTGGTAGTATCATGTGCTGTGTACTCCAACATTTCCTCTGTGACTGTAGAACATTCTATCTGGTTTAGGTTTATTATCTGGCCCAAGAAGAAACAGAAACACCTTTAGATTTGGTTATTACATTTCATAGAACAGTCTTGTGAACACGTTGAACAGATTGTCAGAGTTATATTTAAATATAATTAGGTAGAGGGAACTCACTTGTTTGAAAGCTTAGCTTTTGTAAAGACCTATGTATGAGCATTCAGTTTCCTGACACTTTCATACCAAATGTGACGCAGACACAACCGCTTCTGTAACTCTCACACATTTGTTATGCAGAGTTTCAGCAGAACCTCATTGTCGTCGCTGTTTAGTTGTAGTTGTATTTTGTGGAAATGTGTTTTACGCAAAATTCTTCAAACCTCTCACTGACTCTGTTCTGATTTGCATTTCTCTGTATAAGACTAATAGTGAAAATTTCTTCGGGTTCTTCAGTTTCAGAAGGAGCAGTAATGTTACAAAGCGAAGAACACATTTTGTTCCTGCAGAGACTGAAGTTGGCAAAGTCAATGTGCTTCTTCAGTCCATCAAGTTACGTGTGGTAGGGGTTTCTTGTGTAATATGAGGGGACAGGGCACGTATCTGCAGTTTGTCACTCATGAATTGTCACTTATTTTACTCAAATGATGTTCTTACTGAGGGTAGATAGTTCACTTTGGTACAGGATCCTGTATAAATTGGCAAGAAGTATGAAAACTCAAGTCATATCCCTTAAGTATCAGTTGTAGAGCACATCGTTATTCTTCTGTTATACCTTTTCTGCCTGAATTGAATAGGAAACTTAATTCATTACATTTAAATGCTGTGTAATTGACCTCTGCCCTGACCCAATATTCCCGGGAATTATCCCTGCCCTTGGCCGAGAGCCGCCTTTGCCGTGGAGGCTCCTTCCCAAACGGCCGTTTCCGTGCCCCCTCCCTCGGCCCCGGCGCTGCGCCGGTGGGGGCGGCGACAGAGCAACGGGGAAATAATTAGAGACCACGTATCTGAAAAAAAGAGGATGAGGAAGTGAAATCAGACGGCTCCACCGCCCTACGGGAAAAGGAGGAAAAAAAAAAATACAAATCCTTGGGCAGGGGGTGGGTGTAAACACACCGGAGCGGCGCTGAATCCCCCCCAGGGAGACT
>NW_010194460.1:0-6369 GCF_000695765.1 Mesitornis unicolor | reverse complement strand
CAACAGTCCTGTATTCCTCCCAAGTGGCCATGCCCTCCTTCCATGATCTACAGACTCTTCTTCCACTTGACTTTGCCTACCAGTTCCCTGTTTAACCATGTGAGTCTCCTGGCTCCCTTTCTTGATTTCCTACCCATTGGGATGCTGATCTTGAACTTGGAAGAAGTGGTCCTTGAATATAAACCAACTATCTTGGGTCCTTTACTGTCTAGTACCCTGTCCAATAGAACTTCCCCTAGCAATTGCTTGAACAGGCCAAAGTTGGCCTTGCTGAAGTCCAGAGTAGTGATCCTGCTTGGTAGTCTGTTCCTATTGCACAAGATCCTGGACTCCACCATCTCATGGTTGCTGCATCCAAGGCAGCCCTCAACCTTCACCACTTCAACCAGACCATCCCTGTTAGTGAGTATAAGATGCAGCTGCACTCCTCTCCTGGTTGGTTCACCCACCATTTGCATCTTGAAGCCTCTCTTTATTCCCCTCAGACTACGGGACGCAGCTTTCTCCCCACCTGACTGGAATATCAGTAGAGGGTAATAGTCTGACAACTGCACCAGGTTGGGCAGTTTCCTAGTGATATCCGCGATTCGGGCTCCAGGACTACAGACTTCCCTGTCATGAGAGTCAACCTGGGATAAAGGGCCCTTTGTTCCTTTTAGGAGCAAGTCTCCAACAACTGCAACTCTGCTTCCTTGCAGAAGAGGTTGTTATATGGCTGGAGGACCTGTCTGAATGCAGTATGACCTCTGGTACAGGTTGCCTATCATTCACATCCTCATTAGGCTGGCCATCTTCCAGCAGGGCCTCATATCTATTTCTCAGAGGCACCTAGGAAGGTGAGGCAGGCAAGGAGGGCGCTCCACTTCCGCCACTGCCATGAACTTGCCTCTACTCACCCCTGTCATTTGGGCTTCTCTCATCCATCTGACAGGGCCAGGATACAGGGGCCTCTTGATCCTGGGTGCTATTTGGTGGGTGCTCCCATTTCTGTTGCAGGG
Source organism: Mesitornis unicolor (assembly GCF_000695765.1). Lineage (NCBI taxonomy): Eukaryota > Metazoa > Chordata > Aves > Mesitornithiformes > Mesitornithidae > Mesitornis > Mesitornis unicolor. Next base: position 5,371 of record NW_010194460.1, on the reverse strand, counting down.
AAGGCAGAGCCTGGGTCCACCAGCCTACCTCCACTTAAGCCTCCCTAATGCTTCTAAGCCTTTTCATGTCACCTTTCAACCTGATCTTGCAGCTGTGTCACCCAGCTGAGCAGACCATCTACCTGCTCACACCATACACAACCACACCATAGCTGCCCCCTGCTACTAGTGAGAGGCTGTGGCATTCCCTGCAGCCTGCAACCTGCCCAGCCACATCCTTCCACGGGAGCTCTGTCTGGGTTCCCACATCCATTTTGGCTGGTGTCAGGAGCATGGTCATCTTCTGCCAGGTGGAGACCATTGCTCTTTGACCACGCTGGCAAATTATTTGCTGACATACCTATCTGCATGTTTTCCTTGAATGCACGTTCAGTGCCTTGCTGCTCACCACTTACCGCGAACGCTCACTTGCAGTCTCTTGACACGGTGCGCAGCAGTCAGGCCGCTGTGCTCTCGCCGGGCTTCTCTCGAGCGCAGAGCTCGGTCCCAACGCGTGACTGCTGGCGCGCTCGCGCCTCGTTCGGTTATACCGCCGGTGGTGCTGGCTCCGCCCACGACACGTCACAGCCCGCCCACGCGCTGCCGGAACCCGGGACCAGCGCGCCGCTTTCCCGGCACCGAAAAAGCGCCCGAAAGAGCTCTTTGCCGGCCCTCTTCACCGCGATTCCCTTCCCCGGTGCAGACGTGCCTGCTCTGGAGCTCGTCTCCTCGGCGAGTGGCGAGGAGCGTGTGCCTTCACCCAGGGCAGTGTGCACCTGTTCATCTCACAGCTGAAAAACTTGTCCAGAAGGATGCTGTGAGGAACAGCATTGATTGAGAGGGGTTCTGCCATAGCATCCCCCAACTCCTGCAGTACTCTGGAATTAATCCCACCAGATCCCGTGAATTTATGAACAGTCAGCTGATACAGCTGGCTCCTTACAATTTCCATGTTCACAAATGGAAAGTCACTGTTCCCACAGTTGTGGTCCTCCAAGTCAGAGCACTGGACAGCCCAGGGTCTATCATTAGTATTCAAAACTGAGGCAGAAATACCCAACCCATTCAATGCCACTGCTTTTCTGCATCCCTGTTTGCCAGGGGACCATCTTCAACAAGTATGGGTCCTATATTTTCCTTGGACATCCTCTTGCTATTAACATTCTTTAAAAATCCTTTCTTCTTGTCTGGCACAACAATAGCCAGTTTCAACTCTAGCTGCCCTTTGGCCTTTCATTTCTTCTCCCTGCATATGCAAACCACAACTCTCTTGTATTCTGCAAAGCCTGACCTTGCTTCTAAAGATCATCCAATCTCTTTTTCCCTCCTGAGCTCCCAGAGGGGTTCCCTGCTGAGCCAAGCTGATCTCCTGCCCCGGTTGCTTAACTTGCAAGCCAAGAGGATGGCCTGCTCCTGTGCTTTTAAACGGTGCTTCTTCAAGGCTGACCTGCCTGCACTCATGGACCCCGAGCCCTCAACAGCAGGTTCCCAGGGGACCCTGCTAAAGATTCCTGGGCAGCTCTGCCCTAGTGCTTGGGGGTGGGAAGCTGGGAGAGCATGAGGGATGCATCACCTGCTGCAGCACTTAGGTGAAAGGAAATCATGGTGCACTCAGAAATTGTCAGAGTATCATAAAGTAGAAGAAAGACATGGTCCTGTTGGAGCAGGTTCAGAGGAGGGCCACGGAAATGATCAAAGGGATGGAACACCTCTTTTATGAAGAAAGACTGAGAGAGTTTGGAGTGTTCATGCTGGAGAAGAGAAGGCTCCAGGGGCACCTTATTGTGGCCTTTCAATACTTAAAGGGAGCTTTTAAGAAAGCTAGCAATAGTAGTAGGGCTTGTTGTGATAGGACAAGGGTAATGGCTTTAAACTAAAAGAGAGTAGATTTAGATTGGATATAAGGAAGACATTTGTTACTGGATCAGGTTGCTCAGAGAGGTTGTAGATGTCCCACACATAGAAACATTCAAGGTCAGGCTGGATGGAGTTCTGAGCAACCTGATCTAGTTAAAGATGTCCCTGCTCATTGCAGGGGGAATGAAATAGGTGACCTTCAAAGGTCCCTTCCTGCAAGACGACCACAGGACTCCGAGACAACTCTATAAGAGTTATAAATCGAAGACTTTTATTTTATCAAAGGCTGCGCTTTTATAGTCCGAAATCCCTTAGTCACACTACATAAGCATTTCTATTGGTTACATATATGTGTCCATATTATCTAAGCTAATACCTGATTCGTTACTATCTTACATGTCACCACCCACATCCGGGTCAGGTTGGTTTACTTCTGCTTCCTGTTGGTTTACTTCTGGGTCGTTCTCTTGCCGCATCATCGTACTTTCTCTTTCTTTATCCCTGTGTCATCTTAAGGTGATCTTTCTAAATTACAGAATTCTTAAGGTGGTGATTCCAAACCATAGAACTCTATATAATCATATCCATTTTAATTCATGAAGCCTCCAAAACCTTCCAACCCCAAATATTCTATGATTCTAAAGCAACCCTTTCTTCTCTTAGAGCAGGAGAGAAACATTAAGCTATGATTAAAAAGATGCCTCTCTATTATTATCTCTATTTCTGGTTCTTCCTTTGAGAATAGCACCTGCAGGAGAAAAAAGCACTAGTGGTGTGAATTCACCAACACTTACAAATAAACTCTTTTGGCTACTTGATGTGGTGTGCCATTGTCTGTACAAAACCTCAAACAACCAAAATTGACGGAAGAGGTACTTTTGCCCTTTTTAGTGCAAAACCTAAAAAGATGATAGAAATGAGGGCTCTGTGCGCATCTGTACAACATTCTGTAATAATCAGATATATGCAGCCAATTAGGTGTTGTCCAACCTGTTGAGCTTTAGTTATATTTGTAGAAATATCTGGGTTTTTTTTTAACAAAACAGTAAAACACTTAATTCAGAAGAATACGGCTTCTATTCTCATAGCATTGCTGTCAACTGAGACACATTTATATTTTTTAGAAAAAAGATGCTACAGAAAGTCCTACTTCACTGCTGTGATACAAGTGCCATGGAACAAAGTGTATGAGCAGAGGGAGCTGTCCGTTTTATGAGGCATGGGGATCAGCAACACCTGTGCCAGGAATAGTGGAAGGAATTAATACTGAGTGACCTGTTGATCTGGTGGAAACACAAAACCAGCTTGATCATAGCCAGAGAGTTTGTAGAGGAAGCTGGGACTACAGCTGAGATGTCATATCTGGAGAAGGAAGCTTGCTGGGTAAGGACAACAGCACTGCAAAGGTGGAAGACTGGATGGAGGACTGGAAGAGGAGGATTTCTGATAGATTTGGAAAGATTTGAGGTTGAGGGTACTCCGTCTAAACTCAAAGGACCAATATATATTGGTAAAAAGGGTCTTTCTGATGTGGAAGGCTTCAGTCTCCTTTCACTTAAGGCCATACAGTGATGTCCGTGTCTGCTGCTCTTCAATTGGAGATACATTATTAGTTTTCTCACACAATAACAAAATCATGTGTTTTACCAGCTATACAGGGATGAAATCTATTTGCAGTTTTATCTGTTACTTTCTGCTAGGTTACTTGCCTTCATTGTGATTGAATAGACTATTTCCTTGTTACACTGCATCTGACTTTTTCATAAGATTAAGGGGCTGTTTTAGGGATTTTCTTCATGTAGGAAACACCAACGACTACCTTTTTAATTTTTTTTCTTCTAAATTTTCACTAAAAACGTTAGGGATATGAAAACAGAAACTGAATATAGGAACCATTTGCCAGTGGGCTATTTATTTATTTATTTATTTATTGTAGCGGTAATATTTAAGATGTCCACCAGAGGTCACATCTCTACTGTGAACGCGGCATCAGTTCGGCTGAGGTGCTGGTGAGAACAAGGGTTTTGGGAAGCACGGGTAGGCGGCACTGGCGTTATTCCACTGCTGCCAAGCGTAACGGCAAAATCCACTTACTCATTCTGAATAAAGTTACCAAAGGATGTTCTCCCCATACTGCCCTCCGATCTACAGGGTGGCTTCAAGCACTTAAAGAGCTGATCCACCACAGGCCTGGTGCCTACCCATTTTTAATCACATGCATAGATTATACTGAGCTGAATGTACAGGAGTGATTTTTGTTGTTCAGTGTTTGGCACATAAGTGTATTGAGGACAAATAAGTACACCTAAGTGTGCACAAGGGTTCTGTGGCAATGGAGGGTGTAACTTCCACTGTCAGATGGAAACATTCAGCACCCTTACTCTGGTGTTCATGGCCAGGAATGCTGAAAACCAAGAATTATGTCTCTCTTTCCTCCCCTCTGCCCTGTTTCTTTGATAGATGTGTTAAAAACATGTGAGGAAATAACCAAGAAAGCACGCAGTGGAGCTTGACTTTCACTTAAGTTCAGGTTGCTTATTAGGCATCAAAAGTATCATGTCTGCAAAGCTGATGCCTTCAGAAGGAACAGGACCTGAGGAAGGCACAGCTCTTTGTCCTGAACTTCCTCTTCATCATCAGAGGGCTGGTGTTGATACTGTGGTTCAAAATAAGTTGGATCAGATGTCTGGTAATGCTTCGTGGCTTTCAGCACCATCTGTGCTAGGAGATCCAGGAATAATGGGACAAACTGAAAAGTGTGATGACAAGAAGCCCTTACTCCAGGGTGCAAGCTAACTTAACATGGAACCTTGCATGTGAAAGGATTAATGTGTTACTAAGATTCCATACATCTGTTTATTATTTAGGTACTTATATATATTTTACTGCTACATATACACTGTTATCTATTACAAGTTACTTTGGCTTGCTAATTTCTATGCATTTTAAGTAACTTTCATTGCTACTGCAATGGAAAATCATTGAAGTCATAGTTAATATCAGCATCTTTCAAAGCTCTGAGTCAGTCCTGCATTTTCCAGCTATTTCATCATGCACTGAAACTGTAGTACATCAGAAACAAGCCTTTCAATACTTCTAAGAGATGTACCATTTAGTGTGTCTAACCCATGTTCGTGAGAAAACATAAAGCTGTCATTTGCCACTCAAGCTATTCTTCTGCACTCCTCTCCATTTATAAATTTAGAGGGGAAAAAAATAGAGGCAGACATATGAAGGATTTTCACCTTTTGAAAATGAATGGTACATGCTACATACACTCTGTTCATCCCAAGAAGTGGAGGAAATTGCCATTTCATGGACTTGTAGATAATTTTCTGAAAACTTCTCACGTATTTTTTAAAGAAAGCAAACTAAGAACTGATGTCCTGCTCAAGCGAATTTACTGTGCCAAATACCCGGGGCCCCCTCCACAGAGCCTCCGGTCACCTTCCTTCCAGTGGCCAAACCCGCGGCGGGCCAGCACCGCTCTGCTCCGCCTCGCTCCGCGGGAGGCAGCGGTGCCGGTGCCGGGGCC
>NW_010194459.1:4462-25055 GCF_000695765.1 Mesitornis unicolor | reverse complement strand
TAGCTCCATTCACCACAACCCTCTGTGCTCTATACTTGCCCAGTTTGTATGTGAAAACGCTCTTAAGGATCACATGTAGCATTTCCATATCTGACTTGTTGGCCTTCCTGAAAAGCTGGTCTTATTTCAGGCATGTCTTTGCCTTCCTCCTGATTTCAGTGCTGTGATAATTTCCTCATCACTCTGAAAGTTGCCAGCCAAAAGCAGGGGATAGGAAGCGATTTAAACAAAAGCTGGGTATGCATAAATGTGTCTTCCAGAGCAGAGCCAGACCTGCCCTTTTTCATGATCTTTGTTTCCAGCACCACTGCAGATTTGGGCAGCTGAACTGTTCAGAGAAACTGTGCAAGGCAGTGGTGGACTGCAAGATTGTGCAAGGTTGTTCAGGTGTCAGTGGACTGTGCATAGGAAGCACACATGAGGAAGGTCACAACTGAACAGCTACTCCAGAAGGGTTTTCTGCAGGAGCAGTAGAAAGTTTTGCAGAAGGAATGGGTAACCTGCAGGTAAACTGAACACCTATGCATGAACAAAGATCTCAGTGTTGCATTTTAAGAAAAATAAATCAACGAACTACAACAAAATGCTGGCTATGGAGGCAGCAAAAGCCACAGTTGCTTCCCTGGTTTCATGTTTCCTCCTGAGACCAGTATATTCACAGACTTTCTCCCTTATCATCTTTGCTTTAATTCCATACTTGTCTCTACTTTTTCTGGAGGGCTTTAGTGCAGCTATGCCAGGCTTGCAAATTACCACCTTGTGGTAATCCACTAGCATTTTGAAGTATATTTTGGGAACTTACTCCTAAGATGTTTCAAATGTGTGAGACAGCCGAAAACTTTTTTCTGTTGATCTCTCTCTTTGGTCTGTTCTGGATATCAGCATTGTTCATGATTGTCTTTTGAAGCTGCTATTTCTGTTTTGCCTTTTTTATCCTGTGTTGAAAAGCTGTGACTGTGTATTTGGGTCATGGTGTTGGAGGGTTTCAATCTTAGATCTCATTTTTGAAGGTTTTTAAACTCCCCTTCCTTGATCATATTTTTTGAGACATGCTGTCATCAGGAAGTAAATAGAGGTTGTCCTCCTAACTCCTAAATAGGGTTTCAACCAGAAACAATTTCTTAGGGTAACTATAATTTCTTCTTCCCTCTCTTTTTTGAGGTAGCAGCTGTGGAATACCAAAGCACGTACACTTGTTACCTCCCCAAGCTTGCTGCAGCGAACACACTCTGACTCTCCGTTCGCAGCAGGGCCATCTTAAGTCCTGTGCGCTGATCTGCCATCAGGAGTCGGAGGGCACATGATGCTCTGAACCTCTGTTGATAACGATTACCAAGTCTGCTCTTCAGGGGAGGCAGCACATTGAGGTAGCAGGTTGAGGAGGGAGTCCCTTAACCACCACTGCCCTTCTCTCCTTTGCGGTCTTGTGTCCTTAGGTGTTTCCTGGAGGAGATCCCTTTATAGCTGTAGTCACTGGACAAACTGCTTGGGTGGATAAGAAGTGAAAATTGTCCTTTTTGAGAAAAGGAGGGGGTAGGATCAGCTAATGCTGAAATGAAGAGCCACAAGGATGGTGAGGGGTCTGGAGAACAAGCCTTATGAGGAGCGGCTGAGGGAACTGGGGTTGTTTAGCCCGGAGAAGAGAAGGCTGAGGGGATGCCTCATCACCGCCTACAGCTACCTCAAGGGAGGTTGTAGAGTGGTTGGTGCTGGTCTCTTCTCCCAGGTGCTGGAGGATAGAACAAGGGGAAACGGCACCAAGCTGTGCCAAGGGAGGTTCAGGTTAGAGATAAGGAGGAAGTTCGTTACTGAGAGGGTCGTCAGAAGCTGGAACAGGCTGCCCAGGGAGGTGGTGGAGTCACCATCCCTGGATGTGTTTAAAGAGCGGGTAGATGAGGTACTTAGGGATATGGTTTAGCGGGTAGACAGGAACGGTTGGACATGATGATCTCGGAGGGCTATTCCAACCGAGCAATTCTGTGATTCTGTGATTCTGTGAAGCCAGAATAAAATGTCATGGATAAATTTATGAGGATTTATGTATCAGCATTGCACATGTAGTTTGCTGGGAATCTGTTCTTTATTTTTCTCTCATAGTAAAGTATTATTATATCAATTATGTAGGAGCACCTGGGGTTTGGGAATAGATTTGTTTCCTTCCTCGAGTTAAAATAGTAGGAATGATCTGCAGGTGCGTTCACGTGCACAGTGCTGTGCTCAGGATGAACATTTCACATTGATTGGTGGCACATCCTTGAGGTGTGTGAATTCTCCAGAGGCAGTGTGATGGTTTATGAGAGCCTGCGAGATTGGTGCAGGAGAGGAAACTTCTGCTCCCACTCTGCTCCACTCCCAAGTGCACAAGTTGGGCCATAGCAATTGATGGACCTCACTAGTGTGTAAAACTTGATTCTCCATCTGAAGTTTTCAGTGGCCCCCCCCTCGCAGGAATGGTAGCACGAGACTTTTTTCTCTCCGTTGAGATTTGGACTGCGATCCTTGAGAGCCACGTCAACAAACCTAGACTAGACAATGCAGTGCTTTTTAGCAGCTGCCTCCTCATCTGCACATCCTTTAGACTTCCTTCGCCTCTCACTGAAATTTAGCTCTGGGTATTTCTAGTTTTAGCTCTGTGCCAGTGATATTACTTCTCTCAAATACCAGTGAAAGGAAGTGGATCATTTCAGTGGTCAAAGGTATTACCACAAAATATAGACCTGCTTCTGTGCATCGCATCTGCTCTGGAGTAGTTGGCCATTGAAGTGAAATGTGGAATAAATGCTGTTGCAATCTACTGTTACTCCCTACATGTTTAGCTATAATTCTAGTATCAAGACAAAGAAGTATTTTTGTCTCTTTCTTTTTTTTTTTTTGCAGCCTAGCAGGAGTTCTTAAGATTAAACTAGTTTTAAAAGGCATGCTATTAAAAACATATTTTTTTTCCTTTTATATTCTCTAAATATGAGGAGTGAAGGGTGCTGCAAAAAATGGGGAAATAAATCTGGTCCTGTGAGGCCAGAACCGAATATGCGACAGACGCAAGTCGGGGAACAAAGAGTAATTGTTTATTTACAGCAACATCTACAGGTTCTTTTGGATTGCCAGTGACAAATGGAAAAGCTACAGGTACACTAAAGGTTGTATAACTGATATAACAGCAATAACGCACTATGAAACACAAACACTAACAACAACAACAACAACTTGCCCGCAGTAAGCCCAGCCGTCTGGCAAATAAACAAGCCCATTAAACAGAAATACAGTAAAGCAAAACCAGGGAAACCTAGAAACACACCTGAGGAGAAATATGAAATACACTCAGGGAGTATGAACCTGAGAAGAAATATATCACTCAGTGTTAGCTGAGGTAAATCATCTTACTCACAAGGTGTCCCGAGTGGGGGGATGGAGATGGAGTGAATTCATCAGTCTGTCCAGTCATTGGTATGGTTCCCAGTTCATCCTGTCTTCCTTCTTGGGCTGAAATTGGGGTGATATTTATACTCAAATTTTTACATTACATCACCAGGCATACGTGCGGGTGGGGATGACTACAGACAATGTTATCACTTATGTTAATATCACAGAGTCTGTTAATTCACACCTGCATGGGTAGAGGCAATGGCTCCTTTTGTCTGGGGCGGAAAGAAAAGGGGGACTGGGACCACGAGACCTCCGCCTCATTTCACACTCCTCCAGGCATCCGGATAACACCAGATATGGATCTAGTGATGGCTGCTACCTCGCCCAGTGCTGAGTTTCATGCTTCCAGGCATGCAGCTACATGGTGTATGTGACTTGGACTTTGTGGCTAACTTTTTCTCTCTCTCTACAAAGGGCAATATAGCAAAGTATCTCAGCATTGTGTTGACAGTCATCTTTCTTCATGGCCGGAGAGCTCATTAACAAATCGCTATTAATAACCTTTGTGACAAGACTTCTTTTAGAGGAAGATGGAAAGAAAAATAGAAACTAAATATACATTTCTTTTGTTGATCCAGTTGTAGACTTCTATAAAAGTTCCACGACCTCTGTAAAGCTTTATGCTTAAAGCCTGCATTCAGGGTTTCTCTTGAACCATAAAGACAACTCAAGCATTTCTTCAGAGTAGAAGGGGCAGTAGGAAACCAGCAGAAATGGCCACAAAGGGAATGGTGTGTGATATGCCGTAAGAAGTGCTGCTCTGGTATCTTGTATTAGCACTTTTCTCTTTCCTTCTTTTTTGGTCCTACCATGTGCTCTGTGTGAACGCCTTTTGCTAACATGTCCAAAACACATGCTAAGTGTCTTGTCTTCAGTGCTGGGGCATAAAATTGTCAGTTTCTTCTGTGCCCAAACAAGTGCACTGTGCAAGGAAGATCAAACATCGCAGCTCTGAGCTATCGGAGACTCCCTGTGCTCTCACAGCAGCTTTTGGAATTAGATTGTGCCTTAAAGAAAAACCATTCACATCCCTCCTGATCGGCATTTTCATAACAAGAAAACATTTTCTCTCTCCAGTATATAATTTGTGCAGAAGTTACTACTAATGGAAGTTTGAGAAATAATGTTCACTGATGAAAACCAACAGAGGCTACCCCCTCTCAGAAAGCAATTGGGACAGAAGAGTGGTCCTGGCTGTCGACACGGCACAGATGCTGCACATGCAGCCAGCCGGCAAGCAGCAGTGCATGTGGCTGTGGCAGGTGGATGGGGCCTGGGGAAGCTTGCTTATCACTGGCATTAGGGGATGTTTCTGCAAGAAGAGAAAGAAGTCAATATTCACCTCATTCTGATCTTTGAAAAGGCTAAAGTTGATCTTCATTTTGCTGTGCCCAAGTAGACACGGTCCATCAGTCCACTTAAAATGTCATATCCCTAGGCTAAAACCATAGCCTCCTGTGGTCATGTTCATCAAGTTAATAGGCACCCCTTTATTTCAGGATAGCCATAACCATCCCTTTCTAGAAAAGACTGAAACAGGGGTAGCAGCTGGTTAATCTTTCCAGCACCCTGAAACCTGGTGACTTTGGCTTTGTGCTCCTGGCTAGCAGCAAGTGCAGTACTTCCAGGAGGCATAGGGCACTGCTTGTCTCAGAGACATCCCGGTGAGCAGAGCCCATGGTCCATGTGGAGGAGGGTTTGCTGCACACATGGGAAAGCATTCCAGTGCTGCAGCTAATCCCAAGTGCCCCAGGCCAGCAAATAATATCGATTTATACCTGTTTTGTTTGTTTATTCAGTTTTATTATGTAGTTTTGCTTATTCTTTGTGTCTCTGAAAAAAATAAGGATGTTGTGAAGCTTTGAGTTGACCAGACTGAGTTCTGCCAGCAGTCACCTGTATTTGATGTGACTCAACACTTGGCATTCCAGCATTTCAGATATATCCGAGGTCAAGAACAGGGGGAGACTTCAACAATTGGTATGAAAACAAAGATGCTCCCAGAGGATTGCAGGTCTTTTAAATGTAAAATGACAACAAATTAGCTCAAAATGAATTTCAGAAGTATTTTTTAAGTTGTAATTTGTCTCTAAGACTCTACTACATGGATGATCAATCAGGTAAGTTACCTTGCTTAAAAAAATTAATTAATTCCTTGTTTTTATAAACTCGCTGTTTGATTCCTTTTATTTTTCTGGTGCTATGTCATGTTATGGTCATGTTACTCTGAAAAACTGCCGCACTGTGTCAAGCATACAATTACTTGCTGTTCAGGTAAATTTGTCAGTTCAAATTCCTGCACCAATTTGTGGGTCCTTAGAGAGACAAGGTGTGTGGTAATAGCCTTCTAGTCATGCTTAGAGGGTGCTATTCCAGAGATTGCTCTCTTCTGTTTTGGCAAGTCCAGTTTATTTCTGAAATCTCAGTGTTTCATGCACCACCAGCAGCATCCTCCTTTCTGCTGGGCGTTTTTGCTGTCTGTGAACACAAACAGTTCTGTTTTGCAGAGTGGAATAGTTACTTCCTGTGGGCACTGGTGACACTGATGTTAACATTAAACTATTGATCTGTTCATGGTTAATTGTGCACACTTGCCTAGATTCACTCCTATCTTTGCAGCTTGTTGCCAGTCTTTCACAATGTGTCTCTTGAAGTTAAACTTTTCCAGCTTCAAAATCCTATTCAAAAAAATCCTGTTCAAACATCTGCTGGGACCTATGAAGTATCAAACCAAATAAATGTGGCTCCTCTATGTATGTTCTTGCAGGTTATGGGTGGTGAGGTGAATGTGCCAAAGGGAAGGGATGACATCCAGAGGGACCTGGAGAAGGGGGCCCAGGTGAACCTCAAGAGGTTCAACAAGGCCAAGTGCAGGGTCCTGCACCTGGGTCAGAACAATCCTTGTTACTGATACAGGCTGGGAGATGCTGTGCTGGAAAGCTGCCCTGAGGAAAAGGACTTGGGGTACTGGTGGATGAGAAGCTGGACATGAGCCACCAGTGTCCATCTGCAGCCCAGAAACCAACCCCATCCCGGGCTGCATCACAACAAGTGTGGCAGCAGATGGAGGGAGGTGATTCTGCCCTTCTGCTCTGCTCTGGTGAGACCTCACCTGGATACTGCATCCAGCTTTGGAGTCCCCAGCACAAAAAGGACGTTGAAGTGCTGGAGTGTGGGCAGAGGAGGCCACAAAGATGATCACAGGGCTGGAGAACCTCTGCTACAGAGATAGGCTTGAGAGCTGGGGAGGCTGAGAAGAGAAGGCTCCAGGGGGACCATATAGTGACCTTCCACTACCTGAAAGGTGCCTATAAGAAATCTGGGGAAGAGCTGTTCACTAGGGCGTGTAGCGATAGGATGAGGGGTAATGGTTTTAAACCAGAAAAGGGTAGATTTAGGTTGGATATGAGGAAAAAGCTCTTCACCATGGGGTGGTAGATCACTGGCACAGGTTGCCCAGAGAGGTGGTGCAGGCCCCATCCCTGGAGATATTCAAGGTCAGGTTTGATGGGGCTGTGAGCAACCTGATCTGGTAACAGTGTCCTGCTCACTGTGATTCTAAAAACCTAGAAAAACACAGGGAATTTGCTGACTGGTTAGAGGTGCTCTTGGAGAGTTGAGGAAGCTCTGATTCCCTCCTCATCTGGGGCCGCGTAAGGAAGCTGTCCAGAGGGACTCAGCTAGGGCTATTAATCAGATCATCATTTCAGGAGAGGCTGGCTCCACACAGGTTGTTTTGCCTGTCTGCAGGATGTTCCATTTCCTAATAATAGAACTGCATTTGTGCTTTAGTCTTCTCTTGACTTTTTTTCTTCCACATAGTACTATTAAAGTGCAACTGTATGGCCTTTCTCAAGCTGAAGTTGTGGGTTACAGTCAATTTCTCACTACATTTTATTTTTAACAGCTTTGGTGGAACAAATTAAGTGTTCTACTTTTTAATATAACTTGGCTAGCTTTGGGAAGAAGTAACGAAACTTGGGCCTCATGACAGGATCTGATAGTGTTGAGCCAGTTTTCAGAATGAAGTTATCATCTGTGTTGTGAGACGGTGCATTTAGACCTGAGCAGACTCTTTGGTGGAAAGGTGCAGATAAATTTGAAGCAAGAAATAAGAGAGGTAACAGCAGGGAGACTGGTAACTGTTCATTACTGAACAGGTACTCTGTCTCACCACAGTGAGTTGATTTTTGTGTTCATGCGAATCGTCATCTACCAAGAAAGTTGCGTGTGATCAATGAATTTAGTTGATTTTAATTAGAAGGGTCTCAGAATAGCTAACTTGCACAGTGCAGCTTTCTGAAGATGAAGCCTTTTAAATAATTGCTTATAGTCTTTTACTAGTGACAAGTAACAGGTAAATACTGAGAGGGAGCTGGGAAGCAGTGGGACTGGAGCTGGGCTCCAATATCCTGTGTGAACAGAAGCTTTTTGGGTGTTTGCAGTAACTCTCCTTGCATGACATGCTGTGCTCCAACAGCCAAATCCAGATGCTGTCACCTTCTCTGGGAAGCTGTGCTTTCATCCTGCATGCTGAAGGCAGCAGTGGTTTGCTTCCCAGGTGTGCTGTTCAGTGCACAGACACACTGCCACGTTTTTCCTGTGCATCACCCACACCACCACCACCACCTACAATTTCACTGCTTTCATGCTGAGCATGCACCGTATGAACTTCTTTTTCTCTCTGGCATGCTTTATTTTCCTTCTGTCCTTCCTAGAAATCCTTTACATGTATTTAATTAGCGAGGATTTTGAAACTCAGTTTGGGCCACTCACACAAGCAGCGTAGGAGCTGGTCCAGGCTATGAACCCAGGTTGAGGCCAAAGCCCACTTAAGTCCCTCCTTACAACCCTTCTGTTCTTCTGCTAATCACAGTAAGAGGATTAGCTTGAGGAGCACGGGATGTTGAACACTACAGTCAGAGATGTTCCTATCAGACTTTAGGCTATTTTCATGCATCCTTTTGCAAATGTAAAATAATTTCCGAAGTAATGGGTGAACTGAGATCCAATGCAATTTAGTCTTGCTTGGCATGTATGTATATATATAGAAAGAGAGCAAGAAAAGGAACTTTGAACTGATAAAGAAGAACTGGCCTTAAATCAGAACTGAGATTTAATGTTCCAGACTTGTTAAAAGCCAGAGCTTTTGCTACCACTGTCTACTTGTATTTGGAAGGAGTTGTATCACACAGATTATATTTGCTTTCTCTTAAGAAAAATAATGAGCTGCCATATAATACATGGCTTTCGTCAGTGTCTGAGTTGTACCTTCTGTGAAGGTGCTCTCCTCCCATCAGCTCCTGGTGCAGGAGGGCTGCTCTTCACAAGGGAGCTGAGGCTAATCACAGCTATTCATGATTTTTGGAGCTCCTAGTATTGAGCTTCAGTCTGACTAGAGGGATTATTAAATACATCATCTTAAGTGCGGTATCATTAAATGCAAATACACTGCCTTTTGCCTGGGAGGCTGGGAGGAAAGGCAGTGATATTTGCCTGATACTTACTGGCTCCTCTGGGCATCAGCTCTTGGCTGCCAATAAGGGAAAGAAAAGCATTGGCCTTGCTGTGTGCAGCCGCTCCTGTGCTCCTGAGCAAGTGAACCCAAAATTGGTCCAACAGGCACCCTCCTAGGCAGGCTGGCACTGCAGGCATCCTGAATGGACGTGCTTGTGCCTGTGCAGACAATTGAAGCTCAAATGTGGTGGCCAGACTCTGTTTTGCTCACTGTAGTGTCTTTACCATGTGTTAAGTACATTTGATTCATCCACTAGAAAATCTACATGGACTAATAGGTTGTTTAGTGTAATCAGGGTAAAATGTCTGAAAAAGCAGAAGAATTTTTTTCTTATCCATTGCAATGAGTCTTTTCTGTTGTCTTGATTGTGCTGCAGGTTTGCTAACATAAAGTTAATGAGATGCTGAATTAAGAGTCAAATGTAAGGATGCTGTACGGGTGGGAGACAAGTTGTGACTGTTCCTGTCTCAGTATGCAAAACCTCAGTTGTTTAGGTAAGCTCTCACTGATTAACAACCATGGGTGCTCTGCTGCATTTTCGCTGCTCATCCTGTGCGATGTGTTCCCACTCAGCCTGGGGGAGCAGTGCTGTGGGAACAACCCATGGGTGCGGGGTGATGCTGAGCGCTGTTCCTGCTGTGGTAAACCTGCTTGTTAGAGGAACCTGTGCATTTATCTTTGACTCAGGTTGATTTTTTTTTTGGCATTGACAATTATCTTTCTGCTTTGCCTCCACTTTGCCCCCATTTAAAGATGAGAATTTCCACATGATTTGAAACACATTCCTTTTCATGGATCTTACGAATCTTGCCAGGAGCAACATTTCAAAGAATATTAGCTTGCATCTTAGCAGTTACCTTCCTGGCTTCTTGTTTGGTCCAGGCTCTGTCACAAAGAGTAGCTGCTAGTATTTTTATACCTTTAGTATTTCTATGCACTGAGCAGCCTAAAAGTGCTTGTGCCTCCAGTAGTGGTGTGATGCTTTAGTCATGGCGCAGCCGAACACAAATTCTGAATTCTATGTACGGTAAATGAAATCATGTATGTCAGTGTTGAAAACACAACGAATCCATTTTTTTTACTTGGTTTCTCTTCACCACTCTTGTGAAGGTAGTTGGAAAGTCAGGGTAGATGACTTTGATAAGAATAGGCAGGGAGAGAGGGAGTGCTAAAACAGATTATTCAGCAGAGAGCAATACTAGAGCCCTTTACTGAGCCTTTTCTGGAGTATCTAAGATTCAGGCTTTTAATACGGTGCAGAAATGATGCAAAAAGTTTTCTAATGTCACTTGAATTCTGTCCATGTGTACCGTCAAATTTTTCTATGCA
Source organism: Mesitornis unicolor (assembly GCF_000695765.1). Lineage (NCBI taxonomy): Eukaryota > Metazoa > Chordata > Aves > Mesitornithiformes > Mesitornithidae > Mesitornis > Mesitornis unicolor. The sequence continues at coordinate 14,785 of NW_010194459.1, read as the reverse complement.
TAAGTTATAGTAGGTCTATAGGTTATGACTTTTTTTCTTTTGAGACAACTGAAAAACCCATTCCTGTGCAATGGACTATTCAAATCTGTATTCAGATCCCACTGAGTGTAACATGGTGAGACTGTTCTTAAATGCTTCTTAGAACAACTTAAAACTCATCTTTGCCTGACTGTTATGTATGAGGGCAGCCTCGCTGTCTGACTCTGCCAGAAATGAGAAGAGCAAAGGTACCAGGAGAACATCTTGCTGTAGCAGTACCGATTTGTTTAAATTTGAATACAGCTTTGTTCTACTCACAGCCTTGTGGGCTGACATTTAACTGCAGCTTCTTGCTTTCCGTCCGGGCCTCAGATGGTTTTATGAGTACTCTGATCTATGGATTAAAAAGACAAATAACCTCATAATATAAGACTCAGAACATTGCTGAGAGAGCAAGGAGTGTCATCCAGAATGTTTTGGGGAACTTGGTTGCTGAACCAAATGTCTCTCTCAGTCTTTTGCTCACCCAGACATAGGAGAGATGTTTCTTACGAGATGTCAGAAGATGAGAAGTCTCTAGAATTTGATGTTTACTGGGAGGTTTGCACTGTGACACTCCTTGACTGCTGCTGGTGTGCTCTGTTCTAGCTCTGTCATCTTGCCTGTCCTGGAACTGTGAACTTTACTTTTCCTTCAGTGCTTTTCAGACACCCTCTGGGTATCTTCTAGGGCCACTGAATGAGCCTTTTTTTAGCCAAAACCATATTCTCATCCCTCAGTCTGGAAAGGTTTTGGTACAGGAAACACTTCTTTAAAAATGCATGAAGATTAGGAAGATGGTTTGTTCTCTCCCATCTCTTTCAAGTCCTTTCCTTTGAATTCTTTTTTCCTGCTACTTCACTGCCTTGTCTTTTCTTTCCAGTTTTACTGCAGTTACATGCCTGGTGATGGACCATCAGAAAAAAAAATCAGGTGTTATTTTTGTTGCACTTTAGCAGTGGACCAGGCTAGAGAAAGCAAGGATGGATCGTCATAGCTGTTCACTTGGTTTAGCTCTTGCCTGAGCTGTCACATGGAGGATTCAATTGCCTTCTGAATTACATCTGTGCTGTCTTACTAGCATATTATCTAACAGTTGGCCAGAGCAATATAAGCTGTTATGTTGAGATATTAATCATGTTCTGAAACAGGGTTACCTTGTGGTGATTGTGCAGCGAGCACAGCTTTCAGCAATGAAAGCCCTGCGTGTGCAATGGTAGGGCTACAGCCAGGCATCTCTGTAGTAGGTGAGATACATATCGTGATCAACCTTTGAGTTTTGTTTTGTGTTTTGTTTTTTTTTTTAAATTAGAAATACTTCTCGATTACTTAGTAACAAAAAAGTAATTCTTTTATTCTTTTAATTAAAAATATTTTTAAATATGGAGTAAGCTCCTTTTCTTTAAAAGGGCAAATCGAATCAATTTCATTTCAGAAATAAGCCCTAGATTAGATCATAAGGATAGACATGTCACTGTATTGCAGTTTGTAGAGCCACACTCCCTTGCTTGCCTTGGCCAGGGTAAGATGAGGAGAGCTCCCTGTGCCACCAGCCCAGCTCCACAGGCAGCAGCAACTGGAAACGCTCAGTGGGGCCTCAGAGCGCCAGGAGCTGCTCCAGGTGAGCACCACGCAGCACCTACCCGGCACAAGATGCTGTATGGCAGAGTGCAGGGAGGAAGGATCCCTTGATGCCTGTCTGAAATACCTGGGACTAGACATTGTTGGAAATGACAGACTGGCATGCCTTAATTTTTAAGTTTAATCTGAAATAATATGATTTTGTAGTGGTGAGTAAGTGACAACATGCTGCTGCTGACATGTGGTGGTGCTGATGGCTTGTACAGACTCTCCCAGGAAGGCCTTCTTTAGGTGGAAATGTCTCTCAGGGCTTGGGACCATGCTCACCCCAGTCTTTGCTGCCTTCTTGCATCGCATGTGCCCAAAAGAAGTTTGTTTTTAAATTAACTCTTTTACAGAAAAGAGAGGACACTGTACATACTGGGACTTGCTCTTTGTAGTACTATTCTTTGAATAGTTCCTCTGTATCCCAGGGCATATGGTCTCTGCCAGTACAGATGGGTTTAGTCTCAGACTGAAGAAATACCAGCTGTCAGGTGTGGAGAAGGTGAGTTTGTCTCTTAGGTGGTGTTGTTTTGGTTTGTTTCTTTTCATCGTGCCACCTAAAACAGAGCACGAGTAGGAAAAGGCACCGTAAAACAGTGACTGCCATGTGAAGGCAAGTAGCACTGTAGATGCTGCCAGCAAAACCGTCTCCCAAGGACCTGGCTCCAGAAGCTACATCAGGCTTGTCTCAGGCCAAATTTTCTCCTGTGCTTATGTGCAGAGCTGCAAATTGCTCCCTGTTCTTGAGTGCTGTCCTTCGCTGTGAAATCTGCAGCAGGAGGGCTGACTGCATCCTAAGCACTTATTTCAAAGGAAATACGAAGCAAAGACCAGCACCTTTCTTAGACAATCGAGTGGGTAGAGGTGCTGATAGCATTTTCCTGCCTTTCTTCTCCCCCAGTCTCAAAATAACTGTAACCAAACAGTAGATGGAATGGGGGACCCTCCTCCCAAACATGCAACTAAATCCTACTTGTGTATGCAGCTGCTGTAAGCTTACGTAGCTCCCCTGCCTGAAACCCTGCATATTCATTGTCTTTTTTTCCCCTCTACCTGCCAATATATATCACCTTCAGCTGCCTTGCTATGTGCTGCAAGGCATAAATCCTTCACATTTTTTGATTAAACAATTTTCAAAGTCCTATTTAATTGAATAAATACACCTTATTCCTACTTCCTGACTTAAGGGACTCATCAGAAACCATTACTCTCATCTGACACTTAGATCTTGTCCCTTGGAGTTCACATCATGAAAAATACGGTCTGTGTCTTCAGCAGCCCCATGGACTGGAAGACAGGCAGACCAGCTCTTTGGTGCACATCGTGGCTGTCACCAAAACGGCTCAGCAGTCTTTGTAGCAGAGTTGCCTGGAAAGTTAGGAAATATGTCTACAGAAAATGGACCATCCTTTACTGTGTGGCTATTGTGAAGCTTTGGGGAAGCCAGTCCCGGACAGTTTTCCTGCACATTTCCTGCCCTTGTTTTGGGCCTTGTTTTGGTAGCCAAGAATAAGTGTTACCAAGAAGTGTTACTCCAGAGCGCTCAGTCACACAGCACTGAGTGCCTGTGGCAAAAAATAGCTTTATGGAGATTGCATGAGTTACTAAAAGGAAGCTGAATTCCCTGAGGCTCTTGTAGGAGGGAGAAAAAAAAAGGCTTTTATGTCTTATTCAGTCATGCCAAAACATGATGGTGTACTGCTCCTGCTTTTCAGTGACCTCTAATTAATTGTTTTTCTTCTGAGAACAAGATAGCTGAAAGATAGGATGATCAATAACATAGCAGACCTTCCCTGCTCCCTGCAGGCCAAGGCTTCATGAGCAAGAACGAGGAGGCTGCTAGTGTGGGGCTGGAATTTCTTCTTGAGAGCTGCCAGATTCAGTAACTTCTTTTTTTTCCACACTCTCTGCATTTTTTTCCCCTTAATAGAAACTGTCATTTGTAATTGAGACTATCACATCGAAATGTGAGGATAGCACAGAAGTGTGTGTAATTTAACTAATTCTGAGCTTGCTCAAGCCCCTTGCTAAAACAAACATTTTAAACAATCTCTATCCAGTGCTTTCTAGGCACTTTGCTATAAAAACAAGGATAACCTCCATCACTTCTTGTAACTGTATATCCCTTGGCTCGTGCCACAGGGCATCAGAAACACTTTGTCAAAACTAGAGCCTCATTGTGCTAGAGCCTTGGCTGGGTTAGTCTGAATACACAGAAGTCGAGACTGATTTTTATGAGTAAAAAAGTAAATGTGGCTGGGGAGCAGGAATAAATAGTTTGCATGAGATTGCACATGCATGGGCCCAGAAATTGCAACTGCCTTCCTGTTTCTGAATGCCTACAGAGTGAGGTCTCCAGCTGGGTGGATTAAATGACAAGGCAGAGGAAGGATGATGGAGACAGAGTTACCTCCTTCAGCCTGGGTTGTGTCTGTTGTCCTTAGGGGTGGTGTCCTCATGTGGCACACTGGCCCCTGCACAAACTTTGTGGTTTTTAAAATGGTGTTGCATAGTGTGGGGTTTACATCCTGCAAATGGGACATGTGGGATTTTTACAGGCAGTTTAATACACCTGTTGCTGCAGGTAACTGAATCTGATCTGATCGACTTTGAGATTGGAAAACACCAGGCATTTCCTACACCATGTACGAAAGAATAGGACAGATATGATGTAGCTAAACCAACAGTTTTCTGTGGACTTATTACCACTTTGGTATTTATGACCCAGCAGATTTTTCTTTATAAGCCCCACATAGGTTGTAAATTTTACACATTCCTATTCCCTTGGCCAAGGCTTCAGTATATTTTAGATTTCAAAGAAGAGGTTTTTTGACTCTAACTCTGCACTGGCTGCATAAAAGTCGTTTGTTACTAAGGAAGAGGTTGAAGACAACTCATACACTCATCTTGAAATACCTTGTAAGTTTTTAATTGCAAAAGACAGAAATCTTGGGGCAGGCAGAAGCAGCACGGCTTTTTCTTCAAGGCTTGATGACATTCAAATAAATGCCAGTTTTAGCTGTCACAAAATAACTGAGATGCTTCTGAAATGTTGTTTCAACTTCTCCTCTCTCGTATATTGAATGTGAAATGGCTCCTATTATTAGCACTTATCTTTTGTCATAAACGTATCTCTCAACTCACCAAGACCTGTTTGTCAGATACACATAACGCCTCATTTGCTGTTAAATCAGTGTCTGGGAGAGACGTTGCTTATTTCTTCTGACTTGATATTTCAGGTGAGTTTAAACCCAGGTCACTTGTATTTACTTTTTTTAACCATGGTTTGCAATTAAGTAATAAGCTTGCAATTATTGACCCTTTTTCACATAATGAATTTCCAGTCTTGTTCGGATTAAGCTGCGATTTAAGCAAAGCATCAGTCTGCTAAACAAATCTAGGTATGGTTTTCAAATTATAACCCTGGCATATTGTGAGTGAGCTTAGTTGACCAGTCTTCAAAATCCTTGATACAAAAATCCCATTTAGGAAAAAAAAAAGATAAGTGAATAGGAAATTAGCATTTTAGAAGTGTAGGGAATTAGAGCTATTTAGGCTGAATGCTGAAAAAGTCCCAATGTGTTTAGAGAAATGCTGAAATTCCTCGGTCCCCTCAAAATACTGAATGCAGCTTTTCATTCTTGTGCCATTCCAGATCCTCTAATAAAGACAGCACAAGTCTGGTATTTATACACACAGGCTAGGAAGCAGAAATATAACAATAGCTGCAGGTCCTCGTGGTTTCTCTGACCTGTGGCATGCAGGAGGAGTGATGTGGCTGTCGTTGTGCTTGGGTGCCTGTGGCTGCTGAGGCTGGCTGGCAAGACATCATGCTATAGCTGGTTCTTGTACTCCACTGGGAAACAAAATATTGGCTAGAAAATGCTTATATATAAAAAAACCAGTTTCTTGTAAGGTTTTTCTGCGACACTCACGTTACTTAATACCAGGCAGAAATCTTGCTATTGAGCAAGAATCATTGCTTTCGAAGCAGAACACCCCAGTCCCCCAGGTTGTCCCCAGGTGCCAGGAGTGCCTGAGACACACAGGAAGGAGGACAATCCCACTGCCAGAAGCAAAGCTGTGGCCAGACCGAGCTCAAAGATGCAAAGGAGCTTGAGGGGGGGGGGTCCTTTTTTGTTATGAAACACTTATTTGGGTTAAGCAGTCATTCAGCAATACTGGCAAAGGTGGGTGGAGAAAGGGCAGTGCTGAGTGTCCAGCAAAGTCCTCCCTGTCTATACTAGCAAGGGAGCATTTCTGAAGTATATCTTTCATACGGAGCTGGAAAGAGCCAAGTACTCCCAGCAATGTTGTGTTTTCATACTTTGACACCTACTGAATAAATCAATGATAATGGGGCAATCAGAAATTATGTAGTCACAGTCTTCACTTGAAAGCATCACTGTATGTTAAAGAGTGAATGGTTGAGCCCTGTCCTGCTGGACTTCTTGTAATGGACTTTGGAAGAACTGAAAGCGGTTTAAATAGGACCCTGATACCCAAATAATGCTAATCAATAATAAAAACTGTGGCAAGTGAAGCTGGTCTAGAATGTGCCAACATTCCCTAACTCCATAGCAAAATTACAGAATCATAGAATCATTTGGTTGGAGAAGACCTTTAAGATCACTGAGTCCAACCATAACCTACGACTAAACCATGTCTCTGAGCACCTCACCCACCTGCCTTTGAGACACCTCCAGGGATGGTGAACCGACCACTTCTCTGGGTAGCCTCTCTTTCCCATTAAAAATACAAAGACTTTAATCCCAAAAGTTTCAGTGAGTTTTTGCAGCCCCTGATCAAATAAGAGCATTTCAATCCAAACTCTTAATTCTGGTAGAATAGGATACATATGAAAGAACAAAATATCAACCTATGGACTTTTCTTTAGGCCCCCTGGAATCAGGGGCATGGGGGAATTTAGCAGACAGCAGAGTTTGTCAGAAGTTTGGGAGAGCGAACTAAACTAAAAGCCTTGGCCCCAAACCTCACATCCTTAAAATAGCAAAAATACACTTTAAAATATGCCTTTAATTCCATGCAGTCAAGTGATGAGATGCCTTCTCTTCTAGTCTTTGCAGTGAAGTTCGTGCTGGGCCTTAGGTAGCTACATGCACCTGGCAGATAGGATGCTCTTTTAGGAAAAGAAGTATAGAGCTAGATGAAATGGATCTAGAAATAAGGGAGCCTGGCATAACCTGCTCAGGCATAGCAAAAGAACTCTGAAATAAGCCTGATTAAGACTCTAAAACCAATCCTGCAGGTGCTGACTGGGAGGAGGTTTGGATTTTGAAGCTGGAAAAGTTTTACTGATGTATGTTAGTTTGTGGAGAGAAAATCAAGCTCCTTAATCGACTTCTCAGAGAGATGAGACATGAGAATGTGCAACATGCAGTATGCAGATGAGGGACCCAAAGAGGGACTCAGGAGCTCTGCCAGTACTCTAATTTGTGCTGTGTGATTTCTTTATTGGTTGAGACACTTGGTCAAATAGAATAAGTGGGTATTTTATTCAATTATGATTGCACTGTTCGAGATACATTGGGAAAATTAATAATTGAAATCTCATAAGACTGGCTAAATTTGGGGAAAAAAAGGTTCAAATATTTTAAAGAGCCTATAAAGTAGTTTAAATAATAGACGACTACAGGTCAATGTGATTTCCACCCCAACCCCCCTCCCACTACATAATGCATTCGGTGTATTCATTGATTTTCTTAAAGTGCAAATTTTCTAAAAGAAAACACGGTGGAAGAAATATTTTCGACTGGAAATCAACAGAAGTGCTTTGCTGTGGGGCTACAAGAAGTGGAGAACAAATTCTCCATGAAACAACACAGTGAACTTCCTCCCACGTTGCATCAGTGATAGCCACCAAAAGGCTGGTGACAGCGTAAACAAAGGATGCTGCGCACAAACCGTTGAAGGGCTGCACATAGTCACGGTATGTGGATACACAGCATCATGAGATAGGATTATTTTCTTTGCCAAAATAGTCGTCTTTCCTTATGTGGAGTAGCTGTACTCAGTGTTTTTATGTGAGCAAGTGTAAAGTATCTGTCTTCGGCTTAACAAACAGATACCCCAGTGGAAGCTTTTGATTGTTTAACTTGCAATGTTTTTGGAGTGGCCGTCCACGTCTGACAGCTGTGTCTGCTGCCCAACAGTGCTGTTCAGCACAGCCCAGGCATGGCCTGAGATGGTTGCCCTGACAATTCACTGCTGATGAATCAGACCTGTTGTCTAGGCAACTGCCATCGGCTCCAACTGGAAAACAATTAGTTAAGACCACAGTATTAAATCTGCAAGGCCTCCAAGGGTGGTCTCATCACGAGTGAGGCTCTTCTAAACCTTAATCTTTACAGACATGCACTGTAAAGACACAGTCTGAGGAATAAGGGTAAATATGGCATCAACGAGAACTGGCAGATGTTTTGCTGCAGTGGAGAGCTGCTGCTTCCTCCCCAGGGCAAGGATGGGGGAGCAGGTCTGATGGTTGGGTACAGACTCCAAATCCCCATGAGAAGATGCAAAAAGTGGAGTAGGAACACTGCCCTCTGGTGCCCTGCAGATGTCTGATGCAACGCAAAATGTCAAATTCTTTCCCTGCTGTTAAAATTTCTGTGCTGGGTAGAGCAACCTTTTATACCAATGCTTGGTAACCTATTGAGAGGAGACTGCTTAGAAACAGCTGTCCCTGACTGATGGTGGTGCTGCCCCCTACTCTTGAGGATTGCCACCACGATTGTCAAAAAGAAAGCAAAAAAAATGCTGTTTCTGGCTTTTTGAAATAGATGCACGCAGCGCCCTACTTACAGTGCTTTATGGCAGGTTCCAGTCTCAGTCTTGGGGCCATCCTGGTGTAAGGGAAGATGAGAGAAGGCACAAATCCAGGGAGGTGATTATCCCCCTGTACTTGGCACTGGTGAGGCCGCACCTCGAGTACTGTGTTCAGTTCTGGGCCCCTCGCTAGAAGAAGGATGTTGAGATTCTGGAGCGTGTTCAGAGAAGAGCCACAAGGATGGTGAGGGGTCTGGAGAACAAGCCTTATGAGGAGCGGCTGAGGGAACTGGGGTTGTTTAGCCTGGAGAAGAGAAGGCTAAGAGGCGACCTCATCACCACCTACAACTACCTCAAGGGAGGTTGTAGAGAGGTGGGTGCTGGTCTCTTCTCCCAGGGGATGTAGGATAGAACAAGGGGAAATGGCACCAAGCTGTGCCAAGGGAGGTTCAGGTTAGAGATAAGGAGGAAGTTCTTTCCTGAGAGGGTCGTCAGAAGCTGGAACAGGCTGCCCAGGGAGGTGGTGGAGTCACCATCCCTGGATGTATTTAAAGAGTGGGTAGACGAGGTACTTAAGGATATGGTTTAGTGGGTAGACAGAAGCGGTTGGACATGATGATCTCAGAGGTCTTTTCCAACCGAGCGATTCTGTGATTCTGTGATTCTGTGAAATAAAGTTCCTTTTTCTTCTTGGATACACACATCTTCAAAATGGTTTCAAATAGACCACCTGCTTCTAACGTGGCGGTGGCAAACTTGCTCATTCAGAATTACATGAAATCGGCTCTGATGCGAGAACCTCCTTGTGCACATTTGAGTGTGCATCTTAGCAGCCGTTAAAAAGCGTGAACTGGGCGTACCGAACCAGGAGAATTTACAGAGAGTGCGTGTGTGTGTGTGTATATTGATCTTCAATTACTCTGGTTGGCTTTAAGCTGTATTCCAATGTGCTGAATTGGCAAGCTAATGATTTCAGGAATTTCTATAAGTGATAAAAATATTACTTCCCTCTCCTGAATCTACGGCTGTGGTGAAGGTCTCTTTTCTAGACCTGTGCTTTATCTGTGAGGATGCACCTGTGCGGACTGCTGGGGAATTTAGGGATGATGGTGTAAGACAGAGGTGCTGGGACAGAGAAGCTGGATGAAGCCAGCAAGCTGAGGTGTGACAAAGAGGAAGGCAGGGAAGTGAGAGTCAAAAATCATATCCAGCATCATCTGGTAAAGGTTTAAAACCAGATTCTTCTCTGGGGGACCTCCATGCACAGTCCATCCCCAGGGATTCAGCTGTTCACTTCTGCCCCATGGGAACACGGTTGGAAATAAAGGAAGTGCCGTTTTTTAAGAAGCTGATCTGGCTATTGAGTGGAACTTAGAATCTTCCATTATGTTTTGTCCCAGTAAGTATGAAGTGTCTGTCTGGACTTATGAGAGCTGCCAAATGTCTGCCTTCTACATTTGTGTGGAAAATCTGTGTGGCTAGGCAGAGACTGTAGTACGAGCCTGAAAAAAAGAGTAAGAAAAATTTAGAAAAGGGTTGTCTTTGGAAAAAAATATGATGAAATGTGTTTTGCTTCGTTTCCTAGAAGAGCAAAGACCATTGCTTCTGTCTAGTTTTCCTCAGAAGTCTGTGAAGTCTGAATATATGAGGGTTGCAGATGTTAACATAACTACTAAAATCATCTGAAGCGTCTTCCCTTGCAGTGTTGAATTTCATAGGTTGTTGTATATAATATAAAATCTATCCACTGCTAACCACAGTAACAATTTACCTGTGTCAGTGCAGGCAGATGAAGTCCATTTTGTATGAACATGTCAAAATGGTCACCTGAGACCTCTGAGGCAGAAGAGCTCTTTGTTGCAGTGCTTCTACCAAAGCCATCACCAACCTTGA
>NW_010194459.1:2082-4431 GCF_000695765.1 Mesitornis unicolor | reverse complement strand
CTGCTGAAATGGAAACATTCTGTGGGACTATATTAATTACTGATAATAATCTTGACAGAATGCTGTCAAAACATCTTGTTTTGACTTATACGGAATATAGAAGGCAAGTCAAAATGAATCACTGGTGCTTGAAACAACACACTTCGGTATTTTAAATCGAATGTTCTCAGTTCTTCATTAAAATGAGCTCTTAGCAAGAAACCCTGTAATTTCTGACATGGGAAAATGTTCCCAGTTGATTGGAGCTCACAGTTTTCTTTCCTTTTTAGCTTATATTTTAACCAATTGTATCCAAGATACATAAAAGAAGACTTACATTATTGATATTTGCATATTCTCTACATGAACGTGCTATTGCCTGTAGATTTAAAGTCTTAAAACCTATTGGGTATTTTTATTGATGCTGAGGATCAATATAATAAGTTTACTGCATTTGAGGGAAAAGACTTCATTTTCTTGATCACATCTACTGAAACATTTTGAGCCCTTACCAAGGAACGTGCTTGATTCTGAGAAAGACATTCTGCTCCTCAGATACATCAAATTCTTACCTCGTTATTTTTCTCTAGGAAAAGATGCTAGGACAGACCTTCTTAAATGTGTTGCTAACTACTTTATCAGGAAAATATAACCTGTTGTGGCACAGGATCCCAGAACATTTGTAGCTCCCTGCTGTATTGCAAGAGGATTCATGGGATCTGAGAGCAAAGCGGATGAGGTCTCCTTTTTTCACAGTGTAATGTTTATTTCATAATAAAATAGGCGTAGATGACTGGTGCAACTAAAACTGGAAGAGGAGAGGAAGAATGGTAAAATGTAGTAACGGATGGGAATGTGTGTGTAAAGTGCTGCAAAACTGCTCAAGACCTCCAGCTTTTATGAGTTCTGTTGAGGTGAAACACTGATGAACGCTGGTTCAGGCTCACTGTGCTGCTTTAGGAATTTCTTCTCCTGATGGACTCACGTGTGATAAAAGTTCCCCTGGCCTGAGCAGCCCTTCCCAGTGCTAAATGTCACTACAGACCTGGAAGTGTACTATGAGGGTCTGTCTGTTGGAATCTCCTACGTTTCACATTAAAAGATATTTCATATTTTGCAGCAGTGCATGTGCTGTACAGACAAGAACAAATACTGGATTTTTAAAAAGAGAAAGTGAGAAAAGGACACTTTGGCTCGTTGAATTGAGTAAAAGTCCACAGAGGAAAATTGTTTATTCCCTGGGCTGAAGATGAAGCGTTTTGTGATTATTTGTCTTAGGCTTCTAAATAAAAAGTGAAGAAACACTTTTTTTAATCTCCGTGAGAAATACGGCTTATTTATGGCAGCATTTGATTGTAATTGTAAAGAAGATTTATTCAGCACCTTTACAGCCATTTGCCTTTTTTAGACTTGCTTTAGGTGATATCTTTGCATCTGTAAATATTCCAGTAAATTTCTGTGAACTGTGAAGCTCACAGAGCACTTCAAGATTTCTCACAAGGGCAGCTCAAGAAGCCAAGCTCGTAGCTATGCAAATCTATTTAAAATATCACTGTTGCTCGTACAGGAGATCGGCAAGCGTAACAGAGCAGGTATTTTATCAACATGTTGTCTGATATTAACATGTAGGTAAATGCATCCAAACTTGCTTTTTCCTGCTGGCATTAAATAGCTGAGGGAGCTCTTTTGGATCCCTTTTACAAATGCTCTGAAACTCTACATGCTCTACTAAGGATTACTCAAGCTGCTTGTAATCATAGCAGCCATTATTCTTCACATTCCACTTCACTGCTTTACAGCTTTATTTACTTTCTACTGTTCTGTAGATGTTTGTTTTCTGTAGATGAAACGAGCCTTGGGGTTTTCTTGGTTAGTGCCAGTTTAAATTATTCCAGAGGAAAATCTTGTATGTAAAGAAAAGTTAAGTGTAGAAGAATAATTTGTTAGATGCAGTAGCCTATCAACTGAGTCAAGTTACAAGGTGCGATGGGAGGAATTTACCGTATGTGAAGTGGAAGGAGGAAATATTCTAAAATCCAGCCTACACTTCAAGGCAACTGTTATTTGTGTTTTCCACACATATGTATTGCAGGACAGTGTTTTAGTGACTAATGTAACAGGGAACGTAATCTGCATTCCCAGCAATATTAACATGTTACCACCTCTATTAATAGGGGAGAAAATGTGGTGCAAATATTCTGTTAAAGGACTAGAGTTGCTGTATAGAAATATATAAAATAATTAATACCCATATTTTGACTCTTCTGATGTCTCCATTTCCTCCCACAGTGCTCCAGCTTCAAGCAGAAAAACTCATTAATTTTTCTAATTGAAATAAACAGCACCTTGCCTCTGGGAAGGTTTTAATCG
>NW_010194459.1:0-2051 GCF_000695765.1 Mesitornis unicolor | reverse complement strand
TCTTTCCAGCTCACTTTAGTTGGAGGTGCCAGTGAGTAAACAACCAGGCAGTTCAGTGCTTACCAGTTTATGGCAGACCTATCTGTAAAGCACATTGAACTGAAACCCACACTTCTGGTGGGGAAGGAGGAGAGGAAGGAAGGGAGGGAGGAAAGAAGGAAAAGAGAGAGGGCAGCGATACGATCAAGCGCCACTCTTCTTGCTAGCTGCAGTGAATCCATATCCTGGCATTTGGAAGGAGCTCCTTGTTTTATTTAGGATTCTGGGCAATTGTTTTGAATATAAAACCCCACCTCTCTCTGTCTGAGGCTGTTAAAAGCAACATATTATCATAGTGTTCAAACTTCAGCTTAAGTAATTGAAGGGAGGTTTCTCTCCTCATTTTTTTTCCCTTGGTATTTTAACAAAGCATAATATCTGTATAGAAATACTTGCTCTCAAAGGATTTGAGGCATTTGCCAAGGTCTGTTTTCCTGACTTACTTGGTCAAAAAAAAGAAGAAAACCCTACATATGATGAGCTTTTCTCTTTCCTCCCATTTTTAGTGTGTCCTTAAGCTGCAAACTCTTTTCTAATACAGGAACTAGGAGCTAAAATGAAGCTAGTGTGAGATGCAATCAAGGGAAAGGAGGTAGTTTTTCGCACAGCAGGTGACAGACACGCAGCTCCTTGCCAAAGCAAACTGTGGAGGCAAAGGTCTTTTATGGATTCAAGAAAATTTGACTAGGGAAATTCCCTTCACTGAAAATACTTCAAGGCTGGAAAAGAAAGCATACCTTTTATAAGGCCCGTGCTGGCCTTGTTCATTCTTTTTTGTGGGTGCCCACCTATTGCTTCTGCTGCAGACAGGATACCGAGCTAGGCAGCCCCTTGGTCTGAGCCTGCACAACTCTTCTGCTGTTCTCACTGCATTTCACATGTCACACTGTTAGCATTTCCATGGCTTTTATGGAAACAGAATAACACCCCGGAGAGAGCTGCATGGCAGCATTTGCTGATGCAATCCCTCTGAGATGAAAGGAGCTCTATAAGTAAATATAAAGTGATGCTCTAATCTAGCACTTTTGATGAGACAGTGGAATGAGTTAGGTACCAATAAATGTGAATAACTCTCAGCAGTTTTCTTGCAGATATCCACACTTCAAGCCAACATGTACTGCTCTCTATAGCTCACAAAAATCCCCCCTGAAATAATAATTGAATCTGGTAAGACTCTTACCTAGAAATATCTCTGTAGACAATAAAAGGTGCCCATTCTCCAGACAACAACAAAGAGCCATTGAACCTGTCAGAGCTGGGGAAGAAACACAAAAAGCTTGGACAGAGAAGGCTCTATAGTTCTTGGTAATGCATCTCCTTTCCAGCTCCTTGGGGATTTTTGAAGCACCTCCATGTGCTCCTTCACTCCCAGCTGATTCTTCCAGTGCCAGTAATTGTCATAAGGTGGAGGCAGAACTTGCTGTCCCAGAGAAGGAAAGATGCCTTTTCTCCTCTGTCCCTTTGACTTGCAGCCTGATTTCAGATCAGGGAGGTGCTCGCTTTGTTTTTCAGAGCAATTCCAGAGGAATTAGATAGACCTGTATTTGAAGGGAAAGGAATCCCAGTACTGTTCATATCCCAGCAGGACCAAGTCTGCAAGACCATGCTCCCATCCATGGTTATTTCCCAAACATGTGTTAGGGAAGTTCTTTTGTCTTAAATCTTTTTGATTAACTGCATGTGCCATATATAGATAAAACAAGTTAATGATACAGGTAGCCTGGCCTTGCTTTCCTCTCTCTTTCATTAAAGTAAAAAGCACAGTAGAGATATGTTTAAAACAGCACACAGAAAGGGTATGAGTGCTGGAAGAGAAGCAGCTTGAAAAAGAAACAATACTTGGCAGCTCTTCTGGAGCCTGATGTGTGGGGAACATCTCATTTAATCCATCACAGGAGAGCTCGAAAAACAGGGGAGGGGTGGGAACCAAGCCCCAAACCAGCAAAAAGGTGAATTGTCTTGCTGGGTGTTTAAACGGCAAGAGGAAATTAGTATAATACTTAATATATTAT
>NW_010194458.1:0-46058 GCF_000695765.1 Mesitornis unicolor | reverse complement strand
TGGCCAGCCCAGCCCTAAACCACGACACAGCTCCTGTAGCTCGTTAGCTTTCTGTAGTACGTTCACATCTCTCCAGTGCTTGCAAGCATCTTGGTGCCAGTGCTCCAAGGAAATGCAGTCCCAGTGAAGGGAAAGTGGAAAAAAAGAAAGCTGTTCAGTTAGTCTCTGCATTGTACTTTTTTCCTGCTTTTATCTCTGTGTGGTGTGCTCTTACAGAGGGGAATCGTTAGGAAGTCAGCCAAAATGATGTCGAACTTGGGAGTGAATCAAACTGCAAGCATTAAGCCAGCTTAGGAAATTGTATATGAACCTTACTGGAGTTACTGACTGGCGTTTTGAAGGATAGTGCCAATAAGAATTATACCAATGAAACTGCTGCATCTAAATTAACGGTTTCTATAATGAAGCTGATGTCACCTGCCAGTTTCTCCTGTGTTGAGCCTCTCCCTTCAGACTATATTGTTTCTCTGCCTTCTGAGATCCTGAAGCCCATGACTCTGCTAAATTTCTCAAGTAGATTGAGCTGTTACACAGGGTTTTTTTGTGTTATTGTAGTTTGCTATTTCTGTTTTTCTTGTCAGTCACATTCATAATTTAACCAAGTGACCTTGGTACGATTTCCAGCTCTGGCATGGCAATTAAAAAAAACCACCTTAATAATCACTTCAAGAACTATTTAAATTCACAGTGTTGGTGTTTGACTTGCAGAGAGTCTACATAAGGTTGGTGTCAGGAATGTAAAATGTTTCATGGAACAAAAAAAGTCTTACTTTAGCCAGTGGCACTTTTCTGATTTTCTGGGGATGAGCCTAGAACTCATCAGAGATTTATAAATGTGCTTCAGTTCTTGACAAATCCTGACAAATTCAGGACTCAAGCACAGGAAACATGCTTAGGAAATGTATTCATGACATCAGTCATACACAGAATGGTGATGGTATCACAGTTTTTTCCTTTTGGGAAGGATGGGTTTTTTATTTCTTTCACTTGTAAAACCTCTGGCCGAGGAAACAAGCGCTCCTGGATTTCACTGCAAACAATTAAATAGTGGATGATGTTAAAGAAAACATAGAGACATCCTACAGTACCTTCCTCTTTTCAGTAAAGGGAAGTAGCTGCATTTAGCATCAGAATCTGACCATGAACACATTTCTTATACGCTGTTATAAATATGTTCTGATGGGGAGCTACATCCCTGAATATGTGCCTTATAATTCCTAAACTTCAGGTCCCATAGTAGAATTCATGCAGCTGTGATTTCCAGACTGTTTTATAGACACTTATAACAATCTGAGTTTGGGTGAGGGTTTTTTTCCCCCCTCCTAAGAAATACATTTTTTAATTAGAGGTATTTAATTTTGAAAACAATTCAAACACAGTGTAAGAGACAACAATGAAGGGAAATAGCAGATAATCAAAATTGACCATCCAAGGTTCACTGAACACTCAGCAATTGAATTTTTTTCCTCAGCAAGCTGTCTGTAATAAATCAAATGATAAACAAATTTACAGTCTGGTAAAAGGAAGATTTGAGCTATTGTGATCTAATTAACGGTTGCTGTTTCCATATGCCAGAATTCAGTGTTTTGCGTCAATCCAGTTTCTGGTCCGCTACCAGGTTTTGTAGACGGAGCAGAAGAACACAGCTCAGCTGGCAGCTCTCAATGGGAGAGACTGGGAGCTCAGGATAGAGGAATCCAGGTTAGCTAAAGGGAGTGAGTTTGAGGACAGAAGGATTTACAGAAGGGTGACAAAAGATTTTCCACTGGAAAATCATCTCAAATCAAGGCCAGGTATTTTGCAATAACGTCTTTCTTGACGTACTGCTGCTCGGGAGGGTCACTCCGAAGTCAAGTCTGGTTCGAGGCCTGTGGTTTAGGCCTTTTTATTTCTCTCACTGATAAGCTGTGGGTTTAGCGAGTGAAATTCCCTGATGTGACTCGGGGTGGCAGATCTCCTGAGTTGGTGATCCCTACATGAAACATGAAGATCCGCTGGGTCTTCCAGCTATTTAAACTGCTGCTCCACTCTTGTACATGGGAGATGTGTTAGGGTTGCCTGACCCCCGAGGGTGAGGGGGTGCCTAATCACTCTTGTAACAACTCCTCCCTTACCAGAGAAGGGAAAGTAGGGCTGTAACTCCAATGCTTTCTTCCTCGCTGTGGGAATCAGTAATAGATACTGTTCAGTGCTTTTAAATTGCTTCAAAAAAGGATCAGGAAGTACTAGAACAATTTTCTTCATTGTCTCTCCATTTAAAATCTCTTAGAAGGGAACCTAGGAGCCATAGGTGGGTGCTCTATCCCAGACCTTTCCCTAAATTAGAGAAATTAGAATTTGAGAGGAGCCTGGTATGGCCTGGTAGTGCCTGTTCATTTGGAGAACGAGTGCGACCGAGATAATGAACACTTCTGTACCATAAATTCAGCAAGAGCAGCATTTTGCCCCTTTATGGCATTTTTGCTGCTTTTGTTTCTCATCCCTGGCCAGAACTCAAACCAGAAAAGGGATTGTGAGAGCGAACAATGCTGATGAAACCAATTTGCCCTAGTTTTGTGAAAATCATAATAAACTCAGGCTGCGTTTAATTGGCAGTTTGGACAAAGTTTCTTTAGAAACCCATTCAGCTTTTCCTAATTAGAGTGTAATCTTTGTGCGAGCAGATTATCATTGAGGAACAGCTGTACCTGCCGATTTCCTTTCTGAGATGCTATGATGGTAGAAGTGATGCTGTGTCACTTCACCAAATAGCTTTTTGGGAGGGAGGGGACGAGCTCGGTCTTCTAGCAAAGGGCTTGTGTGCTTTTCTTATGCGCTTATATAAATAAAAGATGGCATATCAGTGAGGCAGGCAAAGGAATATCTCTTCTTTTATGAGTTCATTTAGGGAGCAAGGGTAGGAAATAGGAAAAGTCTTGCAAAACAGCTGCAGCAAGATTATGTTTGCAAAAATAAATGCTTGTTCGTACTGCAGGGTTTTTTTCCTTCCCAACCTTTTGTGATGAATGCTTGTAGATGATTTGGCAGGGAGTCGAACTGCCCCTGTTTTGGGCTCTCGAAGGTGTGGTTCAAGAAAAAGGCTGCCCTAGTTTTGGCAAAACTTGCCTTCATCTTTTTGTATCAGCAAAACAAGGAGCACTCTCCTGTTTTATCCAAACCTTGCAGTTTGTCATACTGCTTTAAGCCCCTGCATACCCTGTCCTGCAAAACCTCAGTTGGGTGGGGGCAGAGTTTGTGTGTGCTGACCCATCAGCAACTTCCAAAATGTACTTTTATTCACTGATGGTTGCAATGTGTGCCTCAGGATTGTAAGAACTGTCACTTAGTCTCTGGAAAACAAGAAGAAACAGATCCCAAGTAGCACTCTAGAGGATTTTCTCTGAAAACTCTTGCTAGAATTCGACATTTTTGTTTCTTAACCAGAAACTATTAAATAATTTTGTGTTCGGTTAGTGCTAGGTTTTGCACCAGAACACGAGGCAGCAGAAAATGACAAATTTTCAAGTGCTTGGTTGCCATTTGTTATCATTTTACATGGGAAATTCCAGGCAATACCTTCAGAAAACCAATTACATTTTGGTTTGGCGGGCTCTTGTTTTACTGATAAGAATGCACAACTTCTTGGAAAACCAGCTTTATTTAGCTTTCAGGTCAAGGAAAAGGTGCCTTTCAACACCTCAGCTTTCAGCCAGCGAGCACTGGGTTAGGTTGGCACTGTCTTCCTTGTAGAGAGAAACACTCAGGGCACCCGGAGGCTGAAATCTCTTGCAGAGATGGGATTCTGTGTCTTGTACTTGAAGTGGTGGAGTTTGCTTCCAAAGTCCTGAGTCCTGTGATTATAAATACCTGAGTGCAGTTCTGCTACAAACATAGGGCAAAGCAGGTTTCTTCTGCTCTGAAATCTTCCTATATACATTGCTGAAATTGGTTTTCTTCTGGAGTGATGAGTAAAATATGGTGTCTGCTGAAAATGTACAATCATACAGTTTTCCCTCACAGTCAAAGTAGTTTGCTGTCTTTGAGGTTTTTGACAGTTTATTTTTCTTTTTTCCCAGCAATTCTTGCCTCTTTCTATCAGCCGTGTGGCCAGCTGATGATAAAACAGCTTTCCTGAACAGCTTTGCTTTTGTTTTCTGGTACACTAATGTCTGCTGACAGATAACTCAGATGTGGTTTATAATACCTGTACATCAGCATGCCTGTGGATAATGAGAAATTCCAGTTTTCTCATCAAGGAAGGGAACTTTCTTTCCTCTTGCCTCGTATCTGAACTCTGATACACTGCCTTAAAACCTTTTCTACTCACTTAGTTCCTCTCTGTTTTCTCACTACAGTGAGAAAAGAGAATTGTTTGCTCTGTATTATGAAGTTGGCAGATATTCACAAAGTCTTTCATAGTGTGTGCAGTGTATAGTATAAAAACAACCAAAAAACTGTCCTGAGAAATTCAAGCTCAGGAAAGCAGCATACCCAAGTCCTTAATGGCTCCTTGCTTCTTCATTTACTCACTTTAATTTTGGCTTCTGTTGACAAAAGTTAAAAGGTTTTCATCCTCATCCTCCTTTTCATGACAATGTGACCATGTTCTGCTGGTTTTGGTTATGGTGCTGTGCTTCACTTCTCAATTACGAGTGAAGAGGAGACATGGTTTGGCAGTTAATGCACCATATTAGTAGTCAATCAAAAAATGTTCAATTCTTTAACCTACTGTAAATCTCCAGCGTGACTCGTGGCAAATCAAATATACCTTGTCTGCATTTAGAAAGCATCCTGAATGATTAAACAAATTCATGGTCGAAAAATCTGTTGAGCGCTTTTAGACATAAGCACAACCTCTGGCTCAGGAAGTCCATCATCAGCTGATAGCTGGAATGAGGGAAGGGAAATGGTGAAGGGACCACCATGTGCTTGTGCTCTTGATGGTTTCCTCTTGTGGATCTTCTGCTCGTCACTGCTGGATACCAAAAAACTAAGGTAGATGAATTTTTGGTGTGTTGCTGTGAATGTTGTGTCTGCTTACAAGGATGGCTTTTGAGGGCAGAGTTTGTTGGCCATGGTTGTTATCATCGGCATTTCTTTGTTTCAGTCTTGTATGCATCCTCTGGTGTAACTTTGCCTTGTACTTATTAATCAGCAGACCCTTGCAATTTCTGATGCCAAACGGGATTTCAGAGACTTGCTGTTAGAAGCCTGACACTGCCTTCATCAAAACAGCAATTGCAAAAATACGCTAGGAATATGAGGGATATCTTCTGTTCCTCAAGAAAGCTGCTTACAGCACCTTGAGTCACAGAAAGCCCTGGTGAGACAGAGTCTTTGCACACATTTTTGTCTGGCTTTCCATTTGTTTTCAGTGGTTGGGCATCTGGCTAAATACATTTGATTTCTTCTGTGGAAGGAAAGATTGCAGACCCACAAAGGCCCAGCTGAAACGGGCAGTGTGTGACGGTTTCATCCTTCTAGCCTGTTGTTTTATGATGTGACTGTCTCTAATAACAGTTCTTCGGAGACTCATAACCCTTCGCGTGATTTACTGTGGTTATCCCGCATGCCACCTGTGCATGATATTAATTAAAACCAGGGGAGACAGTGCTATAAAGCTGAAAAATTCCTTTTGCCAAAAGGTAGCGCGATGAACACCAGCAAAACCCCCATGTGTAGCCGTCTGAAACTTCTTCCAAAATTGGTTTATGACTCTTTTCTCAAGAGCTTGAAGGAATATGGCATCTTAAAGACAAACTTACAGGTTCAATTGCCTGCTTAGATGTACACTCATGCGTTTTTGTCCACTTGAATTAAATGTGCCTAAGGGACCGAGTTTATTTTCTGCATCCGTTCAAGCGCACGATTGAAATAAACAGCGTGGTCCTAGCAACATAGCATGCTAGCTATTAATCCACTAAGTACCCTATTAGTACCTGTCACTTTGGATTAGCAATGAGTTTTTTATGTTCATCATGTATTTAAGTATACTGACTTTTGGATGGATTAAATCTCTCTTATTCAACTAATTCCCAAAAAGCATCCATCTGGAGAACTTTATGCCTTAGAAGTCTATTTCTCGGCAATAAGTCCAAATAAGATGGGTTTTATCATCCCAGAGAGTCACTCAGGATGAGGTAATGGGAATAATAATTGGTTTATTGGGTTTGAAGATTTTGCTGCTAGAAACCTGCTCATACATAAATAAGAGAGAGATATTTCATTTCTGTCAAGCATTTAAATTGTTCAGCGATTGATTAAATGTCAGGCAACCTAATAATTAGTGTACCTGAGTATCATTTAGAATGTAAACTCCCTGGGTGGGGATTTTTCTTTTTCCTCCTCTCTGTATAATCACCACCTGAAGTCTCACGGTGCCTGATTTGGG
This sequence comes from Mesitornis unicolor, assembly GCF_000695765.1. Classification (NCBI taxonomy): domain Eukaryota; kingdom Metazoa; phylum Chordata; class Aves; order Mesitornithiformes; family Mesitornithidae; genus Mesitornis; species Mesitornis unicolor. The sequence continues at coordinate 39,688 of NW_010194458.1, read as the reverse complement.
CTCTTTAACTGCTGTCATAAAAGAAATAATAATGTCTGCAAAACTCCCCAAACTAATACCATATTCTCTAGTCATAATCTAATCACTGCATCTCTGAGGCATGTCACTGTGCTATTTTGGATTGGTGTTTAAAAGGGACAGCTTGGGCTTTATGTCATTCATTTTTCTACCCTTTTAGTCCTAACATACATATGAAATACATCTTGCCAAGGCTGACTTGAGCCATGTTACCCTCAACTTCTTACTTTAATTATCACAGTCAGCAATGTTTGGAATAGAGTATAGATGACAGATGTAAAATTAATACACAACTCACAGCCACTCACTACAGCACAACATTGTCAAGCAATTTCTTCCTCCCAAAGGAAACTGTGGAACAACAATCTTGTGGGCTCAGGCTCTGCTTTTGTACAAGCAACAGAAAAAATGTGGATTTTGCAAGGGAAGACAATCAGAAGAAAGATAGGGAAGATTGTAGGCTGGCTATTTAGCTCTTGGTGTCTCTGCTGTGGCTGGAGCTGTTGCAGTGGATTTCACAGAATCACAGAATATCAGGAGTTGGAAGGGACCTGGAAAGCTCATCCAGTCCAACCCCTGCCAGAGCAGGATCACCAGAGCAGTCACACAGGAACACGGCCAGGCAGGTTTTGAATGTCTGCAGAGAAGGAGACTCCACAACCTCTCAGGGCAGCCTGGGCCATGCTCTGCCACCCTCACACTCACAAAGTTTGGCCTCATGTTCAGCTTGAACCTCCTATGCTCCAGCTTGTGACCACTGCACCCTTACCCTGTCATTGGCCATCCCAGAGCAGAGCCTGGCTCCTTCCTCCTGACACTTGCCTTTTCCAAATTGATCCCCATGAGTGAGGGCACCCCTCAGTCTCCTCTGCTCCAAGCTCAAGAGCCCCAGCTCCCTCAGCCGCTCCTCATCAGGAGATGCTCCACTCCCTCCAGCATCTTTGTGGCTCTGCACTGAACTCTTTCAAGCAGTTCCTGTCTTTCTTGAACTGAGGGTCCAAAACTGAACATAATATTGCAGATGTGGTCTCGCCAGGGCAAAGCAGAGGGGAAGATTTTGGTAGTATTCCCTTGAGCTATCTCAGTAAGATGTATCCACCAGGCCATTTCGTTTGATCAGCATGGAAGAGCCATTTAATAGCATTTTCTCCCAGAAAATCTCTGTGGTTCTGGGGAGCCAGAGTCTCCCCAGGAAAATGAAGTTTTCTTGCCAAGGTATTGATTCCTCAACTTTAAAGTGCTTGATAGTACCTGAAATTTTGGTGAATCAAAACCAATTCAAGTTCTTGGACTTTTGGCAAGGAATCTTTGTCTGAGTGATAACCAAGGGATGTAATGGGAAGAATTTGTGGCAGCTCTCCTCCCTACCCAATATTCTTGCAGCTTCTCAGCAGAAAGTCCTGGTGTTTGTTTTCTGATTGGAATTAGTGCAAACAGGAAAATCCATTTTGCTGATCAATCCCAAGATCCTAGGGAGCTTTTACTTACCTCATTGTGGTTTTTTTAATTTTATGCTTTGAGTTAATGAAACTGAAAGAGTATTTTGAGAAAAAACGATTTCCACAGAATCAGCAGCTGTGAGTTTTGGCCAGTTGAATTTCCAGCAGCTGATTCAGCGGTTGGATGAGGGACTTGCCTTGGAGATGATGCTGGGTCCATTCTTATACTCTGCTGTACTGAAGTCTGAAACTTGGTCTCTGCTGGCACCTTCCAGCTGCTGTGTGACCCCAGCAAAGCAAGCTCCCTTCACTGGGAGTCCTTTGGCCACCGGTAGGAACCCACGCTTCCCACAGAATAATACGATTCTTTTTTCCATATTAGCTCTAACACTGAAGCAAATCTAATTAAGTGATTAAATTTTGACAGTAACCTGAAGGTTTAAGGGAACTGAGCACCCTCGTGTGTTCAGATTTTCTTCCCGAGATCTCCATGTGTTATTTTTGCTTGCTGCTTACATGATTGGTATGTCCGCATCAAGGACATGCTTTGAGTAGCAACTTGAGGGTGCTCAGAATTTCTCTGTATCAAAACAAGCTTTTTTCTCCCCTAACTCTTGTTTGCGATTTCCTATCATTTACCTATTCCAGTCTGCATTACTGGAATTATTTACTGCATAAACTTGTAAATGCTGCATTTTGGGGGATAACTTGCTCTATGTACTTTCTCAGCCTCCAGCAGAATCAGCTTTCAGCCAATCTGAAAACTGATTGCTCCCTCTAAAACATCACAAGAAATGCTTTCAAAGTGACTTATGGTGAGACCGAAATGGAGATTTTTAAAGATACCCAAAGACAAAAATAGCCCAGCGAACGGTGACCTGGATCAGAGGTACAGGGTGTGTTTTGCATATGGCTATGCTTTCTGATGTATTTATGAAATGCCTAGCACCGGTGTCGGTAGGAAATGTAGAAGTCATTGCAACGTGACGTTGTTCAGGCTGTCTGGTGGGTTCAGAACTTTCAGTCTGATTTATGGATATATAGAATATCTAGACTCACATGTGGGACAAGTTTTCCCTTTCAGAACATGTGTCAGGATCGATGTCCCATGAGGGGTGTAAGTAAATGCCCTGGCATTTGGGATAGGTTTGAGCAAGGTGCCTGTTATGCCTGAAGAGAAATAACTTGGCAACGCAGTTTTTTGTTGTTTATTTGACATCCTGGAGCACGGACAGGTTTCCTTGGGGTGGTGAACCTGATTATGCACCTCTCTGTGCTGGCTGGGGCTGCTCTGGGAGTCTTCGACAGCACAGCTTCAGCTGCCAGGGCAAGGTGTCAGGGAGGCAGTGACCAAACTGGGGCATCTCCTGTGCAAGATGCCAGGAAATGGTATTTATATCTGAAGTTACAGATTTAAGTAATTGTGCTGCAGTCCTTTGTGGAGCCCAAGTCATTTCTTGGATGTGGCTCCAGTTGAGGCCCCACGTCTCCCTCTTCCCATGTGCTGTGATCAGCTCTGTTCTCTCAAGGGCCGTGCCCTTGTTGTTTCTATCTTGTGATCTGCTCATTAAATTGAATTAGGACATTTTCTTTCTGTTTTCAGCAGCTCTTTTCTGGGGTTCACTTCATACTGAAAGCTGTAGATGTAACTCTGTAGAAACCTGCAGAAATAGTTGTTGTCTATGTCTGGTTGCAGAAGCCAGGACAGGAGGAATATTCCCAGCACATGTGTTGGTACAATTAATTTCTCCCCAGCAATCAGCTGTGGAATCTGGACATAACCCAGTTAATCCTCCCTGATGGGACACTTCCTATTCTGTTTTTACATTAACTCTCTAAAAGGTTATTAATCTATCTGATTCTTCATGTAATCCCAAAAACAGCTTGAAAAAAAGAGCTGTCTTGTGTTTTTGTCTGTGTTACCATGGCTGTTGGTTGTTGCAGAGCTTACAGAGAATTCCCCAGAGGAGAAGTGCTTAACCGGACTACTGGCATCAGTGAGATATTTCTGTATTTGAAGGATTCATTTACAAATGCAAGGGAGACGTTTACAAATGCCCTGAAAGCTGTTTTAATCAAAACAAGATTGACAAGCATGAGAAACTTTTGGTAGATATGAATGGGAGAACATGAGATGGGCTCTTTACACGTCACTTGTGGTTAGGATGCTTTCTGTCACACAGCTGGAGTTATTTTTTCTTCTACTTCTGCCAGCTTTGCATGCTTAAATTCCAGCAGGGCAATGGATTATGATTTGTGCAAGTCTTGAGTGCAGTGTTTGGACTGAGAGTAAAGGGATTTGATAACGGAAGGTGGCAGGGAGCTGGGGATGGAGTGGTCAGAGATCTCTGTCATCGGTGGAGGAAGGTAGTACAAGGCAAGGTTCAGTACAGCACACAGGGGGCTTAGGTTTTTGGTTTGTGGAGAGCTTGGCTATTTATTCCTTGGGGTTTGGGGTTTTTGTTGTTGGGGTTTGTTGGATTTGTTTGTGTTTGTTTGGTTTTTTTTAAAACCACAGCTGGAAAATGGTTGTCCTGGATTAAAATGAAGATGAAAAGCGTAGTTTCATAATAGAACAAGTTTCACAAACTGAGGAAGCAAAGATGTCTTGTGCTGTCATTTCAAGTTCATATGCTGCGTGTGTTATAACTGAGCAACACTGACTGAGTCAAACTGATGGTCCAGTGGCTTTTGGTTTGATGTAGGTGGAACTTGCCCCTCATTGTGATAAAATATAGACACTACAGAAGTATGTCTTCATCTCTCCAATTTGCAGTAACTGCTTGGGTCTCTCGTCCTTGATCTGGCTGGGTTATGTGCTCTGTCCCAAAAGGCCAAAGTATCACTGAGGTTTTCTGATAGATCCAGGAATCCACTGTGCAAGCCAGCCCCAAAGGCTGCCTCTCAAGTCCTTGTGCTGCCCAAGGAACGGTGGGTGCCCTGAGAAATCCCTGTGCCCCAAGGGAAGCCTAGAGCATGACCACTGATGTCCTGCTTGGTGACACCGGGGGCCTCTCCTTCCTCTGTGCCAGCTTCAAATGGAGACCAAGGGTGGTTGGAGCTGCTTGAATTTCCTCCTCCTTACCTTCAATTATTTGCAGTTTCTGTGCTGCAAAAGGTGTTGCTTTTCAGTGAGGTGATAGCTCGTGTCCTCTTCTGAACAGGAGAAGGACTCATTGAAGCTCATTGAAGCAGCCTTGAAAACAGCCATCCATCCTGATTTGTAGAGCATCACTGCGTACTGGCTTCTGGCCCATCACTCTGTGGCACCAGCATACGCATCCCTACCTCTTTTCCTTGCCCTTTCTGTGTCCTCCCTCTGGCTTTTTGGACTCGGAGCTTACTCCCTTAATGTGTTAGCAAACTTCTGGCATAATGACAGCCTCATTTGTACTGCGATCTCCAGATACTATTCTAGTAAAAGTGTTTCTGCGTGTGTTCTTTTCAGCCTGGTCACTTGGAAAGCTCTAAGCCTGTTTTTCCGCTTCATTAATAAAAATCACTGGTAGCGCTGCATCAATATGTAGCAGAGGCAGCAACAACACAATCTCACTCCAGCAAAGCCTCATCTTTCCTTGCAGCAAAAACAATCAATTTATTATCAGAATTGCAAATATTTGATAGCTGGAATAGCTACAATGAAGGAATTGACTACAGTAATAATGGTTTGATTTTTCTGCTCAGTGTTTCTAAAGCAAAAGAAAATGAGAATACCAGTTCTTCCCCCTACCCAATAAAAAAAAAAAGAAAGAAAGGAAGAATCTATGGCAGACAGGGGTAGCAAAGAAGAAGTAGGAAGGCAGCAAATCCTAACTTTTCATTGGTGCTCCTCGTGCTCTGGCTGGAGCAGCTGAAGATACAAAACATCCTTGTTTTCTCCTAGGCGCCTCCACATCTCTCTGCAGATACACATTGGTGACAATCCAGCCTAAATTAAAGCATTTCCTTTGTTATAAAGTAAAATCTTTCAAAATCTGGAATGTCTGGGTACCCATTGACCGCATCCAGCAGGCAGAGAAAGGAAAGTGTTTTCTCTTTTCACTCAAATTAATCCGCTGATTGATAACATCAGGCCATAAGAACAGCGCCAGACCATGGCAGGGAAGGATTTAGAGCACTGGATGTTCTCAGCAGTGCCCAAGATACTGAAGTGTCATTTAACCACCTGGATATGTCCTTCAGTTGTGAGATTTCCTGTTGTGTGAACACCTTTCCATTAGATCCTTCAGAGATAGAGTACAAGTCCCACTTGTACACTTAATGTTGTTTTAGGAAGAAACTACTATACAATGTAATAACCTATTGAAAAATCAAATACCCATCACTTTTTCTAGCGTTACCGTGTTTTGAATGGCATCAAGCAGAGTCTCGATCCTCGGCAGAAAATAAAAACTCTACAGCAGTTAACGATGAGATGGTGTGAGCTCACAAACCAGCAGACTTAGTTCTAGGAAATGCAAACACCAAACCAAACACATTTTTTATTAGAAATTCACCTCTCCCCTTAGATTTGTCAGCACCGTGCCTTTTATGAACAATAGGGATGCTCCTATTCGGTCTTCCAGGATCTGTGTATTTGTCAAATGTATTTGTCGAACACTTATTGCTGGTGGTATTTGATAATGAATTTTGTGCTGTGTATATTTATGCATATGATTGGTCTTCTTAGTGCTCGTGTTTCACATTTCAACACAGATTTCTGGGAATCTTAAACCATAATTTAGTTACCAAGACGATAAGTTTCTGTTAGCTTTGAGATGGCAGAAATGAGGATTTCGCAGAACTCATTAAATGTTTACATGGCTGAAAGAGTAGGAACCAAACATGTTTTGCAGAGAGAATTATTTGCTTTTTCCCCTTAGGTTTTTTTCAGAGCACTTTAGTCTCTTTCCAAGAATCCTCCCTGACAGTAGCATGGGAAAAGGTATCTCATAGCTCAGGAGGGAGTGTACTTATTGCAGTCGGACAATCTTGTGTCTCAAGTTTCCTCCCCAGGTACCATTTTTCCATTTTTGCACTTGCTCATCTCACTGAAAAGTTGATTCTCAAATTCTGAATCACTGTGGAGCTCCAGTGACCTCCAAAGGGCTCCAGTGCAATTCTGTTGTAGCCGAATTTGGGCTGCATGGCTCTCGTGACCAAACAGAGTCTTGTTTCTCATGGCGTCCTCCTTTCGTACCGTGGTGTGAGCAATGAGGGAGCTCCCCACTGCTTTACCACCCCTGGAGCCCCTGCTGCTGAATCTCTGTCCTTTGCTTTGCTCCTCTGAACCAAAGAGAACAAGAAAAGGATCTAAAAATGCTCCTGTCTCCTGCTGATGAGTAGAAAAAATACACTTGTTTTTTTGTGTGCATTGTATTTATCAGTTTTTGGTTCTGGAGTGGCGTTCTCCAAGGAGAACAAGAAAAGGATCTAAAAATGCTCCTGTCTCCTGCTGATGAGTAGAAAAAATACACTTGTTTTTTGTGTGCATTGTATTTATATGTTTTTGGTTCTGGAGTGGCATTCTCCAAGGTTTGTAGTGACATTTGGGCTTACGGTCTCCTTGAAAGCCTGTGAGAGCTGATTAAGAGTCTTATTTTTGCATCCATTTAAGAAAATTCTAGCTTTTATTGTTTCATCTTAATTAAGCGTACTAAGTTTGATGCATTAGGTAGAGCATGTGTGTCCTTCACGTCTCCCATCAGTGCTGTGCAGCAGAGGCAGCTTTTAATGTGCGTTGGAATGGAGAAGCTGGGGAAGAGGAGTGGGGGGACCTCCTGTAGCCCAGGGGAAGTGGTTTGACAGCAGAGGCATGGCACCAGCCCAGGTCCCAGCCTGCTGACTTGTGTGTGCAGCACAACTTCGCTGGAAGCCCCGTGGAGAAGTTGGAGGCGATGCCCTGGGATGCAGACGGATGAGGTTTTGGACTCTGAGCTGCAAAAGTTTTCATCCCAGGCCCACTGGGGACTTGACTGCAGCCTCCTGGCGTCTGAGCTCTGTGTCCTGTACGTGCTCAGGCTGTGTGGAGTGCAAGGAGGTCGCTTCCGACACGTGTCAAATTATGCACAGCGTATGCAGACCCCAAAACCTGTCTGATACCAGGGTGGCTCAATACTGGGAGCTGTCGGCCTCCTCTGACTCTTGTTCACGCTTATTTGTCTGGGGATTTTGAAAGCACCAAAGTCACTGACGTGACAGGAATTAGCTGCAGGGGTAGAAAAACCCTAACAACTCGAATTTAATAAATTGCAGTTTTCCTATGATGCAGAGTATCTTACAGTGCAATGAAATACCTCCCTTATTGGTCTGCTAGTCATTAAATAATTCCTCCAACCCAGTTTATGTCTTTCTGTTGCCAACTTGGAGACTTATATTGCTTTCTCAGTTAAATCATCGGCTACTAATGATCCAGCTGAATTTTTATGCCCAACCTATCCCCCAGGAGACTTTTATATACAGTGTAATGATACTGTTTGCTTGGGCACTGGCAGTTAAGTGTTCTAGCACCTCGTTTTACGGTCTTTGATACATTTTTGAGAAAGAAAGCGCTTAGGCTATTTATGAGAAATCAGAATGGCAGTTGTGGTAAGGCTGCAGATGCAAAGCACATGCTCAACTTTATTTAGATGTTCCAAACTTCACCTGAAATTAAAACTAATCCTTGTGCTGGCCAGGTTGCATCTGCTTTGCCTTTGTTATTGCCACATTAGCGGTGCTGTTATTGCAAGCGGCACAAGTGAAGGGACCAGGGCTTGGGCCCTGGCAGCTGAATGGCACAGGGGTGCACAGAGGGACCCACACGGTGTCCCTTCAGCTTCTGAGCTCTTTGGGGACATCTCCCACAACCTGCCTGTTGGATGTGATGCTGCTGGACTGAAACAACCAAATGAGCCATTTTAGGGGTGTTTCTGGGCTGTCAAATTAAAAGAAAATAAAAACACAAAACCAACAAACCAAAACCATGCAGCTTGAATATTTCCTGAACAAAAGGTTGTGCTATTATGTTTCAAAATACTTTGATTTCAGCTCAAGGTTTCATTTGTTTATTTTAAAATTTCAGAAGTAAACAAAGCAAGTTTTGGATGAAGCCCGGTATTTTCTTACTTATGCATTAACCATTAAAGAGAAGTATTTTTAGTGCAAAACTAACAATTTTGCTTAGAATTGGTGGTTTTCTGCACACTCTTGCACATACCAACATTTTCAGAGGTTTCCAGTCCAGTTACTGAACAAAAACAACCAAAATAATCAATTACTAGCAGAGCTCTTGCTGGGAGGCACCAGTAGACTGGTGGAGGTGAGGGCAGCTTTCATAGCCTTGCTCGTTCCTTTCTCTTCTCACTCAGATTTTGGGTTGTACCTTGGGACCCAGTACCTGCTGCAGGAGCACTGAGCCACTGCTGGGTGCTGGCTCTTTTTGGCAGGGACTCGGGTTGTACCTTGGGACCCAGTACCTGCTGCAGAAGCACTGTGGCACTGCTGGGTGCTGGCTTTTTTTGGCAGGGACTCACTCTGTCCTTTACTTCTCCATCTCCTAAATCACTTTTCAGACTTTCTTCTTAGCGTTGTTGATGTACGGCATGAGGGTCACGCATTCACCTCCCCTGCCACGAAGCATTCGAGATAGCCACCCTACCTAGTTTTCAGATGTCAGTGCAGCTGATCTGGGGCAAACAACCCGAGTACAAGGTACATTCCTGCCTGGGGAAGGGTTGGGTAGCAAAAAGCTGGGAACAGAGATGCGGTAAGGCAGCCGAGGGGCCGTGGGTTGGATGTCCCTGTGCTGCTTGAACTGGAGTTGGGGCAATTGCATTGCTCCCCACTGGATTTTCCACCACGACTCAACAGCTCCTGCAGGCAGCTGGAAACATTTTTGTCTTGCAGTCCAGTATTGTAAACCTGCAGTCCTGAACAGACAGATAATGTTCTTCTCCTTTTGATTTCTGAAGCTTAATTTTTGAGGGATGTGCTATGCAAAAATAGCTTGCTTGTTCTTAAAATCATTGAGATGACTCTCTTCTTCTGAATGCTTCTGTTTTCCAAGCTCTGAGATCAACTTAGAACCTAAATCTCTATTTTGAAGGCTGAATTCTAGTGTGCTCATAATTTTGAGGGTGTGTTGAGGTGTTGCAAAGTAAGATGTTAACTGAGGTTGATGGCAAAGTTTTAGGGAGTCGTATTTTGTTTCAGGAACACGTGTGCTGTGTGCAGGCAAAACCAGAAGTAATTGGTGCTCTCTGTGGGCAGCAGGATTGAGATTTCTGTGAATTATTTAAATTTCTTCTTAAAACTCATTATTTCCCCTTTGCTTGTGTTACAGTCTGTGCTCTTAATTTACTTGGTGGAGTTCCTTGGTGTTTTGAGAAATGCTGTGTAAATAAGCAGCCAGCAATGCCTATTCATCTGGGCTTGCTCATGCTGTGTGAGATCATTAGGCGGACCCTGGGCCTCCTCCTACCTCTGTCAAATTGCTGTGTGATTTCTAAATAATGATTTTATGACATGTAACTTAGGTTAACAGAAACTCCTGGACTGTAAATATAATACTGATGCTTTGTATTTGGTATTATAAACGTGTGTCATGAAAGCCCCGTTATGTCTCTCTCGTATTGGATTTTTAGATCTCAGATAATATGCAATCACCATGTTACAACATCTAGGACAAGATTTGCACGGCACCTGTGTCGTCTTAGTTCCCATTAAAATCAAAGGGAGCTTTTCCACTGGCTGCAATTAAAGCGGCTGGGCAGCAGCGAGCCGTAGGGTTAAAGGCACATCCTTCCCATCACAGGTAACTCAATCAAACCCCTTCAGGCTTTGGTTTGTTTACTTTGAAATAGATACCACATGCGGCTGCGGGGGAAATGCAAAGCCAGGCGATTTGATCATCTCCTGTCACTGTTTGCAGTGGAATAGCAGTTTATATTTATTAGCAGAAGGGGAACATTTTGGGACGTGAAGTTATGCCCATCGCAAAATACCCTCTTAACGATACCACAACAATTCATTAAGTTGAGACCCTGAGTCATAAATTAACAGCTCTAACCCAGAAACAGCCGGAGGAGCCTACTCGCAGGCTTGCAGTAGCATTTCTCTATCTGGACCAAAATGAGCTTTCATGTTGAGTGCGTGTGGTGTAGGCTTCATTCCTCTGATTATTCAGTTACCTACAGGTAAACTTTCCACACTTAATGGGGAGGATTTGTCAGATAGGAGAAAACTTGGAAAAATGGGGTGGTTAGTAGGTCGAGAGAGGTGTTCTCCTCCCCCTCTACTCTGCCCTGGTGAGACCGCGTCTGGAATATTGTGTCCAGTTCTGGGCCCCTCAGTTCAAGAAGGACAGGAACTGCTGGAGAGAGTCCAGCATAGGGCTACAAAGATGATCAAGGGAGTGGAGCATCTCCCTTATGTGGAAAGGCTGAGGGAGCTGGGTCTCTTTAGTTTGCAGAAGAGGAGACTGAAGGGAGGCCTCATTCATGTTTATAAATATTTAAAGGGTGAGTGTCACGAGGATGGAGCCAGGCTCTTCTCGGTGACAAACAATGATAGGACAAGGGGTAATGGGCACAAGCTGGAACACAGGAGGTTCCACTTCAATTTGAGAAGAAACTTCTTCTCAGTGAGGGTGACAGAGCACTGGCCCAGGCTGCCCAGAGAGGTTGTGGAGTCTCCTTCTCTGGAGACATTCAAAACCCGCCTGGACGCCTTCCTGTGCAACCTCATCTGGGTGTTCCTGCTCCGGCAGGGGGATTGGACTGGATGAGCTTTTGAGGTCCCTTTCAATCCCTAACGTTCTGTGATTCTGTGTAATATTCTTTAAGTTTTTTGGACCTCTCCTTTATCAGAAGTTGCAAACCTTAACTCACGGGCACTGTCTCCAGTTCGGACTAAAGGTACTAAATACCACTAGGTGATTAAAAAAGGTAATATATGTTTCCTGGGGCAAGTCAAGATACCTTACTAACTGCTGACTGAAATAGAGCAGCATGTGTCCATCTGCTCCTATAGGCCCTATACCATATAAGAATCAGATAATATTAGGAGTTGGAAGGGACCTTGACAGCTTATCCAATCCAACCCCTCTGCCAGAGCAGGATCACCCAGATCAAGTCACACAAGAACACCCTTGCCAAAATGATCTGTTCAGAAATTGGTACCATGAGCAGATGGGGGCCTGCCTGCTCCTGGCCTCCAAAAGCCAGGAGAAAATGGAAAGCGTGGTAGGGCCACAGGCTGCTGTGAAAGCGGACGACTGGGGCTTTGAAGGGCATAAGCAGACCAAGGGAAGGCAGCTGTCCCTCCCGAAGGGTGGCAGGTCCCTCAGCCACGCTTACCAGCAGTTTCCCAAGGAAATGAGGTTCCTGCGGCTGGACAGGCTGTTCGCCTCTCCGCTCCCTCAGCAGCATTTAAATTTGCTCGCCGCTTAGAACCAAAGTTAGCTGAAGGGCAAGGCTTGCAAAATGAAGCGTTCCTCAAACATACCCGAGAAGTCGTGGTGGGGTGGAGGAGAATGACATCCAAATTGATGCCTCCACGGTGGAAAAGAGGGCAGCAGGAACCCAGCTCCTTTAATTAGGCACTGGAGGATCTGTACGGGAGCGCGCTGCAGGAAAGCAGGCTGCGGAGTTCACAGACTCGTGTTATTAACTGGGTAGCCTGCAGGGGCTCTGGGCTTGCAGTCAAAGTTTGTTTATAATGCAGCACATTCTCCCACTCTGCTGTAAAAGAAGTCTGGATGGAGTTTAGAAATCAGATTTAACTCTTTGCTGGGGCCAGGCTAAACTCAGAACAAAATACAGAATTGCTCCTATGGCATTTCCTTGTCTCTGAGCTGAAAATTGTTTCCTGTGAGTTGTGTGGGCCACTCACCCCCCTGTGAATGGGACTGGATTTGTCAGGCTGCATTGTCAGAACACACCAGTTTATTTTCCTCAGGATCATTAGGATTCCCAATCCAATGGAAAGCGATAGGGCTGCAATGTCTGTAGCTGTAGGTAAAAGATCCTGCTACCCTGGGGTTTTAGAGCTACCTATTCTATATATATATAGATATAGACATATAGATATGTATACACACACACACATACATATATAGATATATAGATATGTATATGCACACAGATAGATATGTATATACACATAAATATGTATACACACATAGATATATAGATATGTATACACACACATAGATATACAGATAATATATACACACATACATAGATATACAGATAATATATACACACACATACATAGATATACAGATAATATATACACACACATATACATAAATATACAGATATGTATACACACACATATACATATATATATATATCTGTATTAAAAAGTGGGGGAGAGATTTGAATGTGCAGAGGGTAATCAGTCATGTAGGCTTCCATGATCCTTTTGGATGAAGCAAAATTAATTTTAATCTCTCGGTGATTGTTCGAGAGGGAGCAGTGGTATTTATTTGGCAGGTGTGTGGGCACGCTCCTCTCTGAAGCACACAGTAAAACAAAGCATAACAAATTGGTATTTGCAAATCTGAGGAAACCTGCACTGCAGTCAACACATTAAAGTTCTTTCGGCAGCTCGAGAGATGATTTGCATTGAGTGGCTCAGCCCAGGTTTACTGAGACGGAGAAAGGTGTTGACATAATACGTGTTTGAAACATTGCTTACACTTCCTCACATGAAACCTAGGCTGTTTTTTTTTCGAAGTTTGCCACATGCTGAGATGAAGCAAAAAAAAAAAAAAATCTTAAAAAATTCCTTGTCAGATGCTTTGCTAGATGAGAGAAAAGATAAGAAAACAAGCGCAGTGCGAGAGGGCAGATTTCCACCCATTAAAATCTTCAATTTACAGTCTCTTATTCGCAAATCTAACTAGACGGCGAAGATCAATATCGGAACTCCGCCGGCAGCATTAGTTGCTGTATGCTTTGGCTATGCATAACGGGATTTTGCAAAACTCTTTGGGAGAAGTCAGGAGCTGGACTTCAAAGAGCTCTTTATCCAGTGAAGGTTATACTGTTTAAGACTTGGAGAAGGCTGCGTAGCAGAAAGAGGTAATTAGAAAGCAGAGGTAAATGCCGCCGCTCCAGCAGTATGGAAAAATGTAAAACTCCATCGCCGTGTGCAGCAGGCTGCAAAATGAGGAAACCTGCCCGGGAAATAATGGTTCAGAAAATGACTGTATTAAGGGATAATGAAGGGAGGGCTGCTCCACCCTCTCTTTGCTCATGCTTTTGTCCTGAGGAGGTCAGTGGAAAGAAAGTTTGCAGAAGAGGAGACTGAGGGGAGACCTCATTCATGTTTATAAATATTTAAAGGGTGAGTGTCACGAGGATGGAGCCAGGCTCTTCTGGGTGACAAACAATGATAGGACAAGGGGTAACAGACACAAACTGGAACACAGGAGGTTCCACTGAAATTGGAGAAGAAACTTCTTCTCAGTGAGGGTGACAGAGCACTGGACCAGGCTGCCCAGAGAGGTTGTGGAGTCTCCTTCTCTGCAGACATTCAAAACCCGCCTGGACACCTTCCTGTGTAACCTCATCTGGGTGTTCCTGCTCCAGCAGGGGGATTGGACTGGATGAGCTTTTGAGGTCCCTTTCAATCCCTAACGTTCTGGGATTCTGTGAAAGGGGTTCAAAAACCCATGTGTTGTTCCCTTTGCAGGTGGGAGGCAATAGAGTGAAAGCACACAGTCCTCCTGCACAGGGGACAGCTTTCCCTCGTCTCCTGCTTAGTTGCTTTCTTTTCCCAGGAATCCCTTAATTTTAGTCTTTGATTCTGTGAAAGGGGTTCAAAAACCCATGTGTTGTTCCCTTTGCAGGTGGGAGGCAATAGAGTGAAAGTACACAGTCCTCCTGCAGAGGGGACAGTTTTCCCTTGTCTCCTGCTCAGCTGCTTACTTTTCCCTGGAATCTCTTTGATCTGTGACTTAAGGTGTGATATTTTCCCTAAGATGTGCACCAGCTCCTCCAGAGATGGGGAGGTTGGTGAAGGCATCCAAGATCTGTACTGCTCACTTGGCCAGGTGAGATGTGCCTTAAGGTGTGATATTTTCCCTAAGATGTGCATCAGCTCCTCCAGAGATGGGAAGGTTGGTGAAGGCATCCAAGATCTGTACTACTCACTTGGCCAGGTGAGATGTGTGTGTTCTTTCAAAATTGAATAGTTTCAGGTGAAAAAGTCTAGGGGAAAACCTCCCCAGATAAAGAAATAATGCAGAGTCTGGTCCCCTGCTCCTTTTAACTGATACAGCTGGTTTCCTAAAACTTAGCAATTCTGACAGCTCCAATTTTCTTCTGGTGTAGCAAGGCCAGCCTGAATCCTGACCCAGTTGTTTGCAGGAAGGATGGAGCTGTGTCCTGTCAGGCCTGAGGGGAGACAGCAGCCATGTCTCATCCCCTCCACATCCTGAGGTAGATCCTAAATAGACAGCCTGAAGAGTTGAAATCTATTTGTGTGGATTGATGCTAGTTAAGGGATTCTTTAGTCTTAAGAAAGCAAGGAGAAAGGACGTCAGCAACATGAGATCTGAATCCCTGGCTCTGTCGGCTCCCTCTTGTGCTGATTTCCAGTGGCATCAGGAGGCTGCAGAACCGCCTGGATCAGGCTCCCTGCAGCTCCCGTTGTCCAACAAATCAGCCCTAGGGGAGAACAAGATCAGAAAGCTGACTCAGTACTAGACACCTGCTCCTGGGGAGGAGGCAGCAGTTCACAGACAGGTAGGAAAACAGCTGGGATAGTCTCTGGCTTTTTCCCATCCTTCCATAGCCCTGCTGTTGAAGCCAGAATGAAGTGAACGGACTTAGATCTCATCAGGGCCCTGCTCCTTTTAACTAACATGTCCAGTTTGCATGACCGATCTTGCTCTTCGAACCCTTCAACTTTAAAGACCCTACCCCAAAAGCCTGGTTGCTGTTGCTGAGTTACTCAAAAGTGCCAAAGAGTGACTTTTCCCAGGTTGCCCTTGCTCCAGTGAGGATTCATAGCTTTTGTGGTTCCTTTTGAGCGGTGCATATTTATCGAGGTCCCTTTTATTTCCTTATGCCTTGCACAGAGTACCGCAGCCTTAAATTGCGCTATCATGGGTGACAGCTGGGCCTGATTCAATTCTAGGGGAATGTAAATAAACCTCAATATTTCAATAGAGTAAAAATTGTATTACAGGTTTTCACAAATAGACAAGAAGAAAAGTATGCTTATTTATCTCAATGCAAAGATACTTGTTCACATTTACAGCTCTTCTTTTGCAGCATGGGTGCCTGATTCAGTCTTTGAGACAAGTGGCACATCTTGTGTGACATTTGGTTCCTATGTTTGGCAGAGAGCATTGCACCTTGCTGGGCCTGTTCCTACACAGCTTCAGGAGTTGTATCCATCTCCTCTAATCTTTGCTTTGCTCATTGCATAGGGATAGGCAAGTGAGTTCAGATTCAGGCACAGACCCTTTAAAAAACCAAAAAATCTACTGAATGAAAGAGGCTGAGACTCTTTGGTGACCCGTCATTGTAGACTTGAATACAAAGCTTCAGTTTGCCTGGGGACTTGGCAGGATTTGGCTTTCAAAGAAAACTTTCTGTAAAACGTGTAGGCTTTCATGTTTGCTTTTTTCCAGGTTTTCCTTCTCATGTCCTCAGTCAGAGGCAAGTGCGTGGTCCTGATGCACCACGCAGCAACCTCTGAGAGGGACACTTGTAGCAAAACCTGAAAATATGCATGCTTTTACTGTTCAGAAAGAGAAAGGAATTATAATGCAGAATAGACCACTAAAACATCAACTGTACTCTTGAATCTGGCTGCAACCTGAGCTGTGAGGGGCCATGGAAATCTGGTGGTTTTGTTTGCAAGGATCTACGAGAGCAGAAATAGTGGCTATGTGACAGCCAGGATCAGGAAACTGCAGGACCTGAAGCTTTAATTTTTAAGGCTGTCCGTGGAGTTCGCTGTTTCTTGTAGATCCCAGTAGCAGCTGCTTGTCAGTTCAGTTATTGAGTAAAGCAATATTTGATGAATCCAAGTGGCAGAAGCTGCCTGCTTTCTCCTATGTGTGCTTCCTCCAGGGAGATCCTTGCTGGTGGATTTTCGGCACTGAATGTGTTGCTTGTGTGGAAACACACCCCCATGTTTGCAGGTCCCATGGGTGAAAGAGCTGCTCTTTTTTAAGTCTTCCTGAGCTGCAGCCCAGCACTGTGAGCCTGTCCCTGATTTGAGACCTGAGGGTAGGTGGTGGTTCATGGGATGGTAAATTCAGCCAACAGCCCTGACAGAACTGTGGAGTAGCATAATTATAATAACGTTTTTAAAATATTCCTGTATGGCTTGGGTGTATTTTTTTCATCTTGCATTTTGAGAATAACCTCTGATCTTTTGTGGAAATGCAACTAGCATTTAAATGGAGTCGGCACATTTCCCTTGGACATGCAGTTTTTGCTCAAGCTTTCTAAAGAAAACTAGAAATCAGACAAAAGACCTTTATCCTGTGGTAATGGTTCTGTTTCAGTGCTGTCTTTTAATTATGCTAGTTGGCTGTGTAAACTTAATTGCATTAGAGGCTGCTAATTATCTGATTAGGAAATGCTTGGCTGTAATGGCTTATTTTAATGAATTTGCTATGTATGCATGTGATTTTGGGTTGTTTAGCAGTTCCCTCAAATTGTTAAATCTGATATGTGAAACATGAATACATCTCTCTTGGTCTTGAACGGCTGCAGATGCTTTGCTGGTTTTGCCTACCTCTAAGTGACCACAGCTCTGTTGTCACCATGTTTGTTGCGGGGCTTTTTCTGTGGACCTCTCTATCCTCCCCAGCACATCTGTTTCTACGCAGTGGTCCATTAAACCCTTTTATTTAGAAGCTGAATTCTGTATAAGTAGTCTTAAGAAGGAGCTAGTGGGGTATTCTGCTTTTCTGGGCTGAGATAGTATAAAGGTTGCCAGGAGCTATGTGAGAGAAGAAGATAGCACAGAGTTAGCATCTTCTGGCCACTGGATTTCAGAGGATCTGGTCCTTCAGGCCACCTTGCAGGCTTGGATTGTTTGGCTGAATGAGGGTTGTCACCTCCAGCTCAGCGGTCATGGCCAAGGGATACCAGGGGAATGAGAAGTAGAGATGTGAACCTGATGCATCTTCATTTCAGCAGCTGCTTATGCTCCTTGAGAATGCTTTGACTTATACATCTGCAAGTAAAGTCGTGCCCGGGAACACCTCTGAACAACTGTCCAAGCAAGGCATTTGTTCACTTGGTTTCAATTGATTTTTCAAGGAGTGATGTCTCATAACACTTCTTGCCCTTTGGAGCACTTGGTGAACGCCAGGAGGATTTTGGAGTCATTGCAGAAATGATGATAAAGGAGATGAGATAAAATGAAAGAGATCTGAGATGTTTCAAACTCCTCTATTCATTTCACCTTTGCAAAGTGGCATATGAGCTACCCATACCTTTTTAAAGTTACGGAAAACAGAAAAATACCTTGGTATAGACTGAGATTTTTTTTCTCCATGCTTTATTTAAGATAACTCTCAGTCTTGATTTTTCAGTGTTGGCAATGCCAAACAAAACCTGTGTTCAGAAAGTGGAGAACTATGGAGATGATGAGGAGATGGAGCGTCTTTCTTACAAGGAAAGGCTGAGAGAGCTGGGGCTGTTTAGCTTGGAGGAGACTGAGAGGGGAGGGGATCATCTTATCAGTGCTTAGGAATATCTAAAGGGCGGGTGTCAAGAGAATGGGACCAGACTTCTCAGTGGTACCCAGCGACAGGACAAGGGGCAACGGGCACAAACTGGAACACAGGAAGTTCAAGCTCAACGTGAGGAGAAAACTCTTTACTGTGAGGGTGACAGAGCCCAGGCTGCCAGGGAGGTTGTAGAGTCTCCTCCTCTGGAGACATTCAAAACCTTCCTGAATGCATTCCTGGTTTAGGTGGACCTGCTTTAGTAGGGGTTGGACTGGATGATGTGCAGAGGTCCATTCCTACCATTCTGTGAAGAGCCAGAAGAAATAGCTTCAGAAGACTCTAACATGACAGCCCTGCAGGGCTGGTGATAAGGATGAATCTCAGGCGTATTTCTTTTTCTTCTCCTGCCTTTGGAGGGAGGGAAAATAAGAGGAAAGGTGTGTGAAGGTACTTTGAGACACAGACTCTTCTGCTTTTCTGTTTTCTAAAGGATTAATGTGGATATTAGCTGTCTGATGGGAGAAAGAATGTAAATGGTGGGGAAGGAATTACTGTGGAGTTATTCCTTTTAGGTGCAAAAGAAAAAAACAAAACCATTTTGATGGCTCTTTGAGGGTTGCTCTTGGATGTTTGTTAAAGGAGTGGTGCAATCTATAGTGCCAGATTATGCAGGCTCTGTAAGGAGTGTTTTTTTCCTAATAAAAACAAAGCTTTCCTCAACACTTTACCAAGATTGCAAATTGCACTGCGTAAGTACAAAACGACAACTAAGTACAGACCCTCGCTGTTCTGAAGGTAGCCAGCAAACTTTAATTTGCTGTATAGATTTGCATGGCTGTGATGGAAGTTATTTCCGTCTTCAGAGATGCAGCAGTTATGACTGTTCCCCTCCCCAGTATCTGATAGCATTAACGCCAAGATTAACTTTCGCTTCTCCTTCCTAACAAAAAAGAGATTGATGTAATAAAAAGCAAATGAATATAGGCTGCTAAATGGGAATAGCCCACTATAAATATCCAAAGCATTTCCTGTTAATTACAGTTTTCAGGCTCGACTTGAAATTTTCTGGTTTTCCTTTTAAAATATTAAAAACCTGACAGTGATGGGCTAGAAAAGAACCTTAAGAGAACTGCTGCTACTTTTCATTAATTTAAGGCATGTTTTTTCAGTATAAGATTTACTAAATTTAAAGATTCAGGAACTTAGATTCCATGGAGCTTCTCAAACTGATGAGGGGTTGGTGCCTGCCCAAAATGTGTTCATAAAAGGGTAATTAAACCAGTGCAAATGCAGTAGTTTTGGAAGAAACAATTATATCCACATGTTGAAAATATGATTAATCATGGAGAAATAGATTGGAAATTTGCATGCTATGAAAATTGCAGATCTAAGTTGTTCCCAGAGGATACATTTAAGTGTAGCTCCATTGACTTTAATAGAGTCACTTGCCACTTCTGAGCAGTGTCAGTGAGAGGACAATTGAACCCAATTTCCTCTGAGTAAGCAAGCGCAGGAGAATTTATGAGTCAGCGTTTTTTTCAGATTCCAGTTCCAAAATTGCAGTTTCACATATCCAGCTCAAACAGAACTTTCTAAACTCACTTGTATTTCTTTTCGACTTTCTGGTGAAAGGCAATAAGAAGGCAAGGTGTTTGGTGTTGAAATTGGTAAAATACAAGATATGCATACTTCTTTACTGGCTGTAACTCAGGATGATGCCTCAAGTCCTTCAAGTTGGGATGTGGTTGACCCAACCCAAAATGCAGTGTTTTGGGTTTATTAAACAACACCCAGTGAGGTGCTGCATTTTTAAACACCTTGAAGCGCGGTGCAGTAGGCAAGGAACGGTTTTGTGTGTATGAGACAAATGTCTTTGTGAATTTGAGAATTTAAAAAGACCCCAAAGCAGCTGCACAACTGAAGTAAAACTCACAGTTTCTAATGAATATTATGACTGGAAACTCCTCTATCCCTTGCTAGAAGTTGCTTAAGAAACTTGAAGGCAGGGACAAATGACGCTTGTAGACCTTTCAATAAGATCTCAAACCTGAAAGCTTTTAAGAAAACAGGGCAGTTATGGCATGTGAGGCTCACATACATGACCATTACTTTAGCTACTCGAAGGACTTGTAAAAGGCAGAAAAGTGAGGTAGGACTCAGTTTGTAATCTGTTTTCACAGTGGTAAAAGATTGCCAGTGGAGTTTCAAAGGTTTTGAGCTGGGATCGATGCTCATATTCATTCATATTCCTCTAGTCATTCTCCAATATATTCATAAATGAGCTGGAAAAGGGGTGAATTGCTATTAAGGGCATGAATTAGTGCTATCAGCAAACATTATTCACAACAGTAAAGATGAAGGCTGACTGAAATATTAGGGAAGGACCTTATGAGACTCAGTGGCTGGGCAATAGATGAGCGGATTAAATTAGGCGTAGATAAATGTTAAGTGATGCATGAGGGGAAACAGTCCTAGATTCATGTGTTATATGATGGGTTCTGGACTGGCCATTAGTCCCTGGGAGGTAGATTTGGGCTTGTGACAGAGAGTTCCTCTGACACATCAGCTCAGAGGTCAAAAAGCAGAGCAATATTGGGACTATTAAAAGTAGAATAGAAATGAGTACAAAATGCGTCACTATGGTGCTGTATGAGGCTGCAGCCTTGCATCTTGAAAACTGAGTGGTTCTGCTCTTTTCATCTCAAAAAGGATGTGGTGCAATTTGGAAAAGATTCGGAGTACGGTAGTGGCCCAACAGAGATGTGGGGATATGATGGTGAGTGACCACACTGGGTGGTGTGGGAGTGGGGACAGGGGAGTCTCTTTCATTACAAGAACCTATGGGCCAGAGTCTAAAGAAACAAAAATAGTCTTCAGATGAGGGGTTCAATTGCACTCCAGAAGTCTTTGTAATGGGATGTGATGAATGCTAAAAGTGCTATGGTTTCCGTGAAAGACTGGCTCAGTTCATGCCGGAGGTAAATGGTTCCCTAGAGTCTTGGGGAAGTTCACTGATGGGGGGGGGGGAATATTGAATAGGACTGATTTGTTCTTACTCTCTTACCTAGGCATCTGCCTTTGGTAGCTGTCAGTGGGAGGATACTGGCTCAGGTGGACCCTTGGTCTGACCCAGTGTGTCACTGTTATGTTCTGAACAGATGGACTGCATGGTCTCGCTGATATTTATAAATTCTGCAGCAGAAACTGAGGGCAAGAAATAGAATTTCCATCTTCTCGGCCCCTCTCCTGTCCTCCCCAATGGATAATTGAATTGTTTAAAGGCTTCTAAAAAAGTCTGAACTGATGTAACACATAGATAAACAGGCCAAAAGCTCTCATGGCCAACGGCACAGAGACTGGGGCATGAGCCCAGGGTGCACGGCTTAGCAAGGCTCTTCTCACTCAACTGGGATGTTCTTTGGGTGTTTCTGCAGGGCTGCCTTCTGCCTGCCGTAACAGGGGTGTGTGTTTGGTCTCCCCCTTACGCAGGAGAGCTTGATAAAGCTTAAGTCATGCTGGAGAGCTGAAAGTGAGTTAAAGCATGGGTAGAAATCCCATGGGAGGTGATTCTGCAGCCACACCTCTCATGCATCTCTCTCTATGTGGGTAGGGTTTTATCCCTGGGCCCTCAGCCCCAAGCATTGCTCGTGTGGTGTTGCGGTGTTATCAGGGGATGCAATGGCACTTGTAACTGTCATTCTTCAAAACCCATCTACGTATTGCCCTGGTGCTTTTGGGAAAAAATAGCCACCCACCTCTGACCTCTGGCTTTTGAAAATAATCAGTAAGTGACCATGGTGTTTTAGCCTCTCTTGGAAGGTCATGAAGGGCTCAGTTGTGTATATCATTTGCATGTGGCTGTGATCTTGCCCTCCTCAAGTCTGCGGAAGTCCCTGGAAAGAGCTGAGTAGACATTTTACACCTTGATTAGAGGAAAAAATGTCCAGGGATACTTCTCTCTTTCTTTGACAGTGACTCTGAAGGAAGCCAGGAGATAGTAGGGGTCAAGGGCAGCCTCAGACTTTCAATGAGCTTTAACACAAGCAGTAGTGAATCGTTCGGTTTTAATTTGTACTCCTTTAATTAAAGTCTTTAACCTCAGAATCCTGATGCTTGTTCAGAGAACCTCACAGGAAAAGCTAAACTGAAATTCTGTCTCTGCTTTCTTTTTGTTTATGACAAAGCATCTGTAACACCGGAGTCTGGGTATTCTTCCTCCTGCTGTTGAGGTTGGCTTCATCTGTGCTAGGCCAAAGCAGAGGCCTTCAGGGATAGCTTGAAATGTATTTTAGACCTGGAAGGCACAGCAAAGACCTCTTTCAGCCATATTGTCTCGGCATGCTTTGCCGTTATGACAACTTTCCTGTCTGATTTTGTCTGATTACATCAAAATATATAAACTTTTATTGAATTCTGCTAAGCTCACCACCTTCTCAAAGGCAGGAGGAGACTGTAATGGCTTTTTGTGTGCAATGTTACTTCTGTTTCCTGAATGCATTGGAAAAGTTTGCAGATGTTAAGAGAAAGGACAGAATAACAGAACCTGCCCACATTGTGGGCTCCTGTTAAGCCACTTGTGTATAAATTGTATCCTCAAACACTGTGTAATTAGACGTTTGGTTTGAAAGAAGTCCACATGTTCTTGCCATGCCAAAAGCCACTATAAAAGAATAAGGACATGTATGAGCACTATCAGAAACCTGGATCCCTGTGGGTCTTGCCTGGTTCAAAAATACAAATGTGATCCAGGGAGTGGGAAATGCCACAAACTCCAAAAGACGAGTGGCCAAATAATAATCTTTGCTGTTCTGAGCAGCCGGCAACTCCAGACTTCGTAGGCAGTTGAGCACTCTAGGTTTGGATGAAAAACTTTTGAGAAGTCACAAATGTCAAAAGATTGTTGGAAGAAACACCCTCCAGGCAGCAAGAAAGCTGTGAAGAAAGATCCATCTGAGGAAAGAAGTCTCTGCAACCAGAGTACTGGATCACACCCTGCGAGAGCAGGACGGCTGAACCTCCTCTGGCTGCCTTAGAAACCGAGGTGCAGTTCAGCCGCTGCACTCACCTCTGCTGGAGGGTGCCATGTTTGATGTTAAACTGGCTACCAAAAATAAGGCAAATGGTGATTTCTTGCTTAAACTGGCGAGCTGAAATGAATACCTGGCTGTCGCAAAGAGATATTTAACCTCTGAGAATGAGACAAGATTTTCTTTCATATAGAGCAGCAATTCTCCATGGTAAATTTCTTTGTAGGAAATAGTCTCATTTTTATTTATGATGTAGAATTGTAATAGCGTTTTTGTAGGTGATGCTGATCTTTAGCAATGCCCTGCTCTGGTCAGGGATCTGATCTCATCTGTTGAAATGCTCCTATTCAACTCATCAGCAAGATGTGGGCCGTTCAGACGGATCCCGTTTATTCTTTTCTCTATTTCTTGTCTCATTCTTCTTCTCTTTGTGCTGTTTTATTTTTGTGGGGTTTTTTTTCCTCCTATGCAGAAAAAAAAAAGAAAGAAGGAATGATTTTCCTCTCCTTTGATTCTGCAATTTGGTTGTGGTTTCTAAAGTGCTGTTGCTGTCTGCACAAACTGCTGGGACTTTGCTCTCCCATGTATTCAGCAGTCTGCCTGATTCCAGAAATCTCTGCAGTCTGCAGAGCCTCATTTAATAGTGCAGCATAAATAGTTACTAATTTGCATAATTGATGTTTCCCTTGTTTCCACCGCAGTTTCCTGATTGCGTTAACAAAACCAAACTTTTACTTTCTCACCTTCCAAGTTCTTACCTTGGAAGCCAAGTGTGTCTGCTTTGTTAATTCAGAGTAGGTGACAGCGGGAATGGGCCGTGGCCTTTAGTGCGCTGATTGCAGGCAGAAAAAAAGCAACAGTTTCTCATTAATATGAATATAATCAGTTTATTATGGTAGGGTCTGCAGTCAGCAATGAAACAGGGCTCCCTAGTGCCAATTGCTGTGTTTATTTAGAAAAAGAGCAGCCTCGGAGAGCAAATCAACTGAAAAAGGCAAAAAACTGGCAGGGAATTGGATGGGAGAGGTCACACACCTGCTATTAGTGAAGTTCTGGTTATAGCTGAGGTCTCCTCGGTGCAGTGCTTCTCCTCCAGGCCAGTCTTTCCCTTCGTTTATTTGTTCATTAAATAAAAGATCTACCTAATATTTCTTTGTGATTTCAACCCTCATATTGTTAAGCAGGCTTGAAATTAGACCTGAGTAAAGACTTAAATTGGTATTTTGGATTTTTGCCTCCTAGGTTTTATTTCCCCTCACTCATTTTGCTTGTTTGGGTGATTTTGATGCAGGTAACTGATGTGGTCAGGAGTTGGATCTTCTGATCTGTGCTGCATTTCACGTAGTGCTCCCTGGAGTGACCCCGCTCTCGTGGGACGTGTCCCATGTGGGTCCATGTTTTGGGATGAAAGTCTCTGCCTAAACATAGTTGAAAGTGTGAGGTGATGAAATGTAACTGCCACAGCCAAGCTGAGTGACTGAGTGCATTGCAAGTGATCGAATCTTGATTCTGATGGGACGTAAATGTAGTTGAGCACAGTGCTAACATGGATTGCCTTTCCAAATCTGCAGTGTTAAGGCTGAATAGACCAAAATGTATTTAGCAGTTGTCTTACAGGTTGCTTACTGAAAGTTGGGCTCAAGTATGTACCTTTGCATGATCCTACATCCAGCATGAACGAGCTTGCAGCATAAAAGCTTTGTCTACAGTCATTTCTACCTTTATCTTAGTGGGATGTGTTAAGGGTAATCCTCTTCAATCTTAAAGGATGGTAATTGCATCCTGTTTAGCTTTCTTGGAGGTACAATGGACTTGCTCCTGGGAGTACAGCCCTGGCTACGACTTAGCAACAATTTAGGCATGTATCATCCCAAAAAAGCCTGCAAAGTTTTGTGTAAGCCAAGGAGATCTGGTCACCTAGAGCAGATGCAAACAGAGCAAATGGGAAAACTGGGATGAAGAGGGGACAGAAGAGAAGAAGCAAGGAATAAGGGAGGTAGGATTGCTTTCTTCATTATTTCACTCCAGCCCCGTAGTGCAGATATTATCTCTTTTCCTGAATGGTTTGTATGGATGCAAAGTGGTAATTGCATATTACACACCGTGCTGAAATGAAGAATTACATATTTCTGTTGGAAATGAGTGAAACTGTACACTCCCGTCCTGTCTGAAAATGTAGAGAGGGGGGAGTATTCCCTAGTGAAAAGGTAGGCAAATAAACCACATCTTGGCAGTCACGGTTCCTCTTTATTTTTGATACCTCTCACTTGGACCATGTTCCAGACCAATTTTTAGAAATATTTAAGCATGTTTATTGTCTTCCCAGAAGTGTGTGCCAAGCTGCTTGCTGGTGTCTTGTGCTGCAGAAGGAGATTCATACTTCCCAATATAGTGCACCTAGTTTGGTTTTTTTGTGTGCGAATTAGGCTAATCTTTCTCCATTGACTGTAAAGGGAGGCTGGGGAAACAGGGTCTATATTGCTTTCTGCAGAAATCCTTCTTCACTGTGTAGGAAGCCTAGAGAGTCTCACTTCCTAAATTCACTGGTTTAGATGTTGAATGTATGGCAGTGTTCAGACTGTTCTCCCCCTTCTCCTAGCATAGAATAATCTGTTCTTTCAGGGCTCCAGGCAAAG
The DNA here is from genome assembly GCF_000695765.1 of Mesitornis unicolor. NCBI lineage: Eukaryota > Metazoa > Chordata > Aves > Mesitornithiformes > Mesitornithidae > Mesitornis > Mesitornis unicolor. The sequence continues at coordinate 13,899 of NW_010194458.1, read as the reverse complement.
ATCTCCACAATCTGTGTGATGCTGAAATACCCTTAATTTTCTGCTTAAGTATTGTCCTGAACAGTTATGTGCTTACTCCTTTTATTCTCTACATGCTCTTTCTTAAGTTGTACACTTTAGCACTCTCCAATGCTGTATTAAGTAATGTATCTCATATTGCTCGCTTACAGCTCATCCTTTCCTTGAGCAGAATTTCATGTGCAGGGGCTTTATTTAGGATATTTTTGGGTTTTTTTAAAAATAAACAAAAGTGATGAGGGTTTGTAGAAGGACTGTTCTGTGTTTCCAGCCAGAGCCCCCTCATACATGGCTTACCCAAATAAAACAGGCGTCTACGTGGTGTTTTGAAAAGCTCAGGCTCCATATGAAGGGTGGACAGGAAGCACAGAGGAGAGGGCTAAAATTGTCCTGACCATTCCCACCTGTGCCGTCTTTAAAGCAAAACCCAAACCCACCCAACCTGAGAGCTGTCTCTGCTGCTTCCCCTTGCCTCACCTTGCTGGATCCACGTGTGCCACCAGCTTGAGGTACAGCAGAAGATCACGGTCTGCATTTTCTAACACCAGAACAGTCAGCCTTGAGTCTTCTATAGTGGGAGGACGTTAAAGGTCTCCAAGCGTGAAGGATGAGCTCAAACTGTTGTTCGAAGGTCTGTGTCATAACATTGATTTGTTTGGACGCTAGATTTCCTAACCTCTAAGAAATTTGGTTGTGAAAATGATGTAAAAGAAGCATAAAAATGCAGGTGTTTTCCCTCTAGTTCTCTGTTTGCTGACATATAATATGTGAGGAGAGGGAGCAGTCTTGACGCCAAATGCATGAAGAGAAATTACTTAAATTTGTGTAATTTAAGTGCCAAGCGGTTTTTTTCGCTCGTGAGTCAGCTTTTAATGCAAACACAAAAAAGAAATGCTGTAAGAAATATGTAGATTATAAAGTACTTAGTGATTAATAGGGAAAAATGTTATCCTGAAACACAGATTAGATCCTTTCCACTAACTCTGTCTTATGGAATTGCAGTCTGTGTTTCATGTTTAGGTCTTGGTGGCATCTCCAGAAAAAGCTAAGGTTGAGGAAAATTCTGACAGGAGAAATGTAGTTCATTGGACTCTCTTGATTTCTGTGGCTTTTAATGTATATCCACCTTTGAATTGGTTTGTCTGTTCTTACTACCATATACCACAGGTTATAAACCTGGAGGAGCAGAGTTAAGAGGCAATGTTAGGAATAAAGGTTGTCTTTGCCTGGTATATGCATCTTGGACCATGCTAGAAACTGCAGGAGCTGAAAAACTGGAGTGACTTGGGCCTAAATCTCCAAATAATTAAAAAAATCAGCTAAGGCTAATAATATTTTGCTATAGGAGTTCTTTTAAAGTTAGTGAAGTAGCCTCTGTGGTAACATCTTTCAGGTTTTCTTTGCAACTGGGAGGCTACGAATGCAGTTACATAAAAATAACACTCCCTCCCCTGCCAGGATTCCTATATATCATCATACGGACTGTCTTTCCTGGGCTCCCATGGAGCTCTTCCCTCAACATAAATGCTGAAACTTTACATGACTTCAAAAACCAACTGGTGAAATTTATGGGGCTAATAGATGCAGGAAGCGTGAGTCATGGATCCCGTGAGAGGGCGTTCTGGGGAACGTGGCCTTTAGCTGTGTCCGGGTTAACCTTGATGGGAAGCGATGCATCCAGAAGTGATTATAACAACACAGTGGTAGGGCAAGTCCTCCTTTTGAGTAGGACCTAAAAATGAATCGAATTTCTGTGTATTCATGCACTTTTATCTCTACTGCAGAACAGATGTTAAACCATTTCTCCTCCAGGAGAATGGATTTAGGTGGTCAGACAGGAAAACCGTGATAGCCCAAGGTTTATATAAATATTGCAGCAATTCCCATCGCCATCCCATCCCAATGACAAAGCTTTACACGAACGCGTATGTTAGTGAGGAAAGAAGGAAGGAAGCTGGCACGAGCAAGCTTGTCTGCAGTCTGCGAACATAAGCAAGTCAGCCTGCCCCTGCTTTAATTCTTTCAGCGGTATCATGTGGATACGAGCATCAGGAGTCGTGCAAGGAACAGGATAAAGACCACGGGGTGTCTCAGTGCTGTGCTAATGGACGTGTAAGTACCACAGGCAGACATAGGCAGCGGTACAAGGCTCTTGCATTCCTGGTATGCAGAGTACGCTGTCTGCTTCTGTGTGTGTTTAATACCTGTAGGGATAGCATTCTTTATTGAGCTAGCAGTAATTTGGCTCGGTAGGTTTGAGGCAAAGGTTACCAGTTGAGTTAAATTGTGATAAATGAACTTTGTTTTTAGCAAGGTGGGCTATTATGCAAGTTAACAGGTTTCACTGACAAGCCCAAAAGGAATGTTTTTAGGGCAGTTTGTTGCAATCAAAATAAGGATTTTTCCAGTGTCTTGGCCAAGTGTGAACTCAGGCTACGATTTCAGAAGATGTGAGTTACGAGTCTGTTGCTTGACCGCCCACTTTTGTTTTGGGGACTTTTTTTTCCTCAAAGATAGCTTTACATTTGGCAGCCTTCCTGAAGACGCTGTTCTGCCACACCAGGAATGTGTCCACACGCTCTATTTTTCAAATACAGCTTTTAAGACAGCGGCCGCCATCGCTGGTGTTTGCAGTGGAGCACGGTTGCCCAGGCCTTGCTGTGGTCGATGTCGCACAGGCACAGCCGGTGTCTGCCCTGCCTTTCTGTTACCATCTCAGCAGCCGCAGTGACTTTCCTGCATCACCTCAGCATACGCAGCCTTTGTGTGGCAGGGGGGAGTAATTCTTTGATCTGTGCTCCTTTTCCTCAGAACCTCTGAATCCTGCTCTTTGTTAATCCCTTCTCATCTTGAATGGTAGAGCTGGATTTTGTGTTGTGATCTCAAAGTCAAAGACTGACAGAAACCAGGGCTGGAAGGAACTGTAGGAGTTCCTCTTGTCTTTGCATAGATGCAATGCAGGGCCAGCTAAATCTGTTGTTCTTCCTAATCAAAAAGAATAGGGGAGCATTTTTGGAAAGTATTGACATAGATCTCTAGATCTGTAATTACAAGCTTTATCATCCTTTTGTATTTTTGGACCACTGCAGCTGCAGCAACCTCATTGTGTTGTTAGTTATGGCAGATGATCCTGAAGACCTCTTGCATCTGGAGATGCCCAAAACCATCTATTCCATTGCTAATCCACTTTTCTCTTGGGGATCCCATAACTGCTGTTACAACCTTGATCTTTGCCCCGGGACACCCACAGCTTATTTAGTGCAATTAAGACAGGAAGGTGGTGCATTTTGGGTACCACTCGCTTTTACAGACACTGATAAATGCTTATAGTGGTACCTGTAAAAGGATGCTTAATGCAAGGGGAGAAAACCTCAATGTAAATCATTGTAGCTTTGCTGGTCTGAGTTAATCATGTTTGTGCTGGTGTGCATGACCACCGTGCATATTTCTGGAGAATCAGTCTTCACAAATAAGGTATTTTTCCCAAAATGCAGATGCGGGGGTTTAATTTCACTAGAGATCACCCCCTCTTTCAGAAGCTTTGGTTTCCAGCAGGGCAATTTCAGAAATGTCCTTATCTTGGATGTGGAGTTTTGCCAGTGGTGTGCTCGTAGAGATGGCTCCGATGATGTATGTCACACTTTTCCCCTCTGTTTTGCCATTCTGCAGATTAATACAGTGCGCTCTGCGCCGAACACACAGGGGTTGTGTATATCATGCTAATAGACAGTATTTGCAAAAGTTGTAATTCACGTAGGCAGAGTCCCAGCAATGAATTAGTGCTTTTGGCATTTGGGAGAGAAAGCCCATTTGAAATCCAGCTGCTTGCCAGCTGTGACTATTTATAGCAATTATTACACTGGCTGCTTTTTTCACTCCTAACTTTTCATTTAAAAAGTGTAATGAATTATTTTATTGCTGTCTTAAAAGTCTATTTATAATCCATTCATCACTAAATGAATGTGTATCTCTGATTCTCGATGTCTCTTTAATACTGTACAAAGCAGCGTTGCTTCGTTTAAAGTTTTCTTGGCACAAATGTGGGACAATCACATTTCTTAACAACTTGAGTGACCTTAACTGTTCACTCTCGTACTTCTAAAATGTGAATTTTAATGGGTATTTAATAGATATCTATTTCTTGTTGAGACTTTTCTTTTCCTCTACATTTTAGCCATCCCTAACTTTCACTTGACTTAGACTGGAGTATCTGGGGAATGAATGAGAATGCTTGGAGGCTTTGCTATATGGGCAGAATCTTGCTAATCCATTCTTCAAGGCACCCACCGTGGTTTTTGATGCCTTGGTGCATGAAGTAAAGCATACGATGGCCATGCGGTTGTGATTGTGGTCTTAAACCTGCTCGTTCTGGTAGCTATAATGGCATTGACCGCTTGATTGCAATGACACAATGTTTTTCAGTGTGTATTTTGGTCTGTGCTGCTGTGGACCTGCATTAGCCCATATTGGGCAGTGGGAACAGTCACGGTCATTGCCATGGTGCTGGCAAGCCTGGAACATAGCAGAAGGAGGATCAAAGGCTTAAATGCCTGAGATGGACAAGGAAAAGGGGGGTTTAGATCCTTGAAACATGTTTGTGTGATGAGGTATTCAACTCGGATACTTCCTTATAGAAATAGAAGCTATTTTCTGCCTTGTGTTCGTGCACTGACTGTGATCACCCCTTTTGGCTGCCCTGCTGCATCTTCGCCCTTGGAAATATGGAGATGTGGACATAAGACCTTGTGTTCTAAGGTGATCAAATCCTCCACAGGCTGTACCTGTATTTGTCATCCCATTTTCTTCCATGGTGGCCCTGCTGTTCCCTGATTCTTAGAAAAAATGCTGTCCCATCTAACCCATCTGGAAAAAAATATACAACCCAAAACCATAAGCCAGAGATGCCTCAGTCCTGAGGCCTGGCAACCTCAGTACCAAACCCGTGGCCTGTTACTGTCCACCACATTTCTTGAGCTACTGGTCCACACTGTGTTCAGTAAAGCCAGATAGGCTTCTGTGAGGAACATGGTGGACCAGGAGCTGGATTTTTTGTCTGTAAATCTTCTTTTAGCGGGGCCTTCCTGAAGCTACTGCCTTTCTGAAGCCCAGTTACCCAAGCTGGGTGTCGGAAAGAAGGGCTGGAACGGCCCCTCTCCTGCCACAGCTGAACTGCAGTATTTTGGAGGTAGCTCTTGCTCCAAGAAAAACAAGCTGGAGACTGAAGGGCCTGGCCAGTGGGAGTTCATGCCTCAGAAACCTGGCTCTGGTCTTGAAAAGCTCCTTTTTCATAATTGCCTACCTAAGTAATAAGAGAATTGCATCCATGCGCAAGCAGTAATTGAAGAGGACAAGAGAAAATGAAGCTAAAGGATTTATGACAGGGGAGGCTTGAGGTACAGGAAAGGGATCTTAATCACAGAAAGCCAGGCATATATCTGTGCCCTGTGCAAGGGCACATGTTTCTGAGGGTAAGATTCAAAGCTGACCTGACAGCCTGAGCCTTTGTATGCACTGGAAGTTCTAGAAAAATACGGCATGTATTTAGTTCTGCTCTCTGTGCTCCCTCATTTCCTCTCATCTAGAGCTGGACTTGTACAGAGTCTGTCTTTATGCTCTGGTGTGCCGGGGCAGGATTTTTCCCTTCCTTTGTCTGTCTGTTTCTTTTTGATAGCAGAGCGTGAAACACCAACGGCATCTTCTGAGCCGCCAAAGTTCAAAGAAAGTTGCTCATCCTTGCGTCTGTATTTCTATTCATCACGAAAAGTATTTCTATGTCTGGAAATTACTCCTTTTACCACCATTTGAAAGTACCAATCCAGGAACGCATCAAAGATTTAAGTCTTAAGCAATGAGGAGCACACATGCCTGTGCCTCTCTCGAGCCTGGATGACTTCTTATCCCTTGGGACCATAAGGGCAAGCAGTGTGTCAGCACCAGCCCTCAAATCCCCTTGCTTTCCTGTGAAACTGCTGGTGGGATTTGGACGAGCTGAGCAGAGTCAGACAGACACCTTCTGTGTTACACAAGGGATGGAAGTGATGAGATCTGTAACTCATTGCATAACGAACTCCCACTGCATCAGTCTTACATTTAGCTTCTTTTCCTCTTGCTTGCTGGGTGTCACACTTCACTGTTGTGTGTTATGTTGATGGAATCAGAATGGTTTGGGTTGGAAGGGACCTTAAAGGTCATCTTGTTTTCCATGCCCTCTGTTATGGGACACCTCCACCAGTCCAGGCTGCTCAAAGCCCTTCCAACCTGGCCTTGGTCAAGGACATCCACAACTCCTCTGGCCAACTTGTGCCAGTGTCTCGCCACCCTCATGGTGAAGAATTTTTTCCTTATATCTAATCTAAATCTACCTTCTTTCAATTTAAAACCATTACCCATCATCCTATCTCTACACGCCCTTGTAAAAAGTTTGTTTGGGTGAGTTTCAAACTTTCCAAAAACTGTCATCGTAACCGTACTTGGTAGCTTTCTTTTATCTATTGCTAGTTAAGAAGAAGGAGAAATGGCCTTCTAGAGGTAGCATTAGGGATGAGAAACTGAGAAAATAAGAGAGAATGACTTGCATCTGACTTACCAAGGAACTAATGGATTGGAAAAACAGGTGCAAATGCTTTAAATGTGTGAATAAGACTAATGACGCAAGTAGCAGCTGCTTGAGCTCCTGCTTGAGTTGAATGTGATGTACGGCAGTTGGAGTCATTAGCTACGTGAAGAGTTACTCACAAGAGTTACTTATCGCTCCTTCTGCAGTCCTCCTTTCAGCTGTTCTGTGTCCAGGGTGATATTGGAGTCCATCCTGCATGGGCTTGTGCACGTACTGATGATGAGCATTGGAGTGTTTAAAGCTGAGCATGTGCTTCAGTGGGGCATTAGGAATGTTTTAGGGTAATGTGATACGTATTCGATGTATTCTGGAGTTGGTTAAAAAAGCAGAAATAAATATTGGTTTAATAGTTTACTTAATGCATTTCCACTCAGACTGTGTTCTAAACCACACAGGTTAGCCCTTGTTTAAAGTTGGTTCCCAACGTGAATGCTATTTCTTGTCTTGAACTGAGGTTGTCTAACCTCGCTTAACGTCCTTTCAGAAAAACAAAATCCTTTGTAAAACTTGAAGTAAGTTTTTACTTATTTGTTATTCCGGATTTAATTTTCTACAAGATTTCAAATGCCCAAGTTTTTCAAAGCTATTACCTGATTTTATTTATTTCCAATTTAAGGTTATTTTCAGGGTCTGATTTTTTGCTGATAATTCTGGGTCTTGAGGGTCTGTTACATATGGCTGAAAATTCTGCCTTCTCCAGACAGACATCTACTTAATCTCTCTGTGGTATTTTTGTCCCAGGGTGCTGTCCAGTATTTAAGAAACATGGTCACAGGCTTAAATAATAATGGTGTTTGCAAGGACTTCTGCACCTTGGAAAGTTTTGCTAGTAATTGTGGTAAAATGACTATATGAGTTAGGAATATGTTTTTACTTTGTGATATGTAAAACAGACCATGAAATTAATATTCAGACACAGTAGAGTAGTCCTTTTCATTACTTAAATGGGCTTAATTGGAGTTATAGCAATTTTAGATGGCATACTAGCAGCACTATATAAATTAGGTACGCGTTCCTATGAATAATACGGCCATTATCCAATTCCCCTTCCTAATTTCATTCTCCTTCTTAAAAGAAGTTAAAGCTTTTGTCACCTGCTTAATACAACTGATAGTTTGCTCTTAGGAAGGAAACAATAGAAGGATAAATGGTGCCAAACTGTAAGACAACGGCAGGAAAGTCACTGGGAGCAGCGGTGCAGGTCTTTTGCAGTAAAATGTGCCTTGAATTTGACGGTGGTTTCAGCCTGATGAGAGACCCTAATGTGCCGTGACCTCCTGCATTTAGCAGACAATGGCAAAGTTCAGAATTGGCTGTAAAACCTTTTTGTTGCTCTTCCTGTTCATGCTCACATCTACTTTTGCTTTTGTTTTCCTTAGCGATTGAGCAAGATTTGGCCAAACTCATACAAATGCTTCCTGAAACAGTGACACAGCTCCTATAAACGCTCCATTTACCAAAGCGGTCCTCTCTGCCTGTTAGTGCTGGGTTATATGATGGGTTTGACTCTGTTAGTAATGTTTAAAGAAAGGAGAAGTGTCCTTGAGGTCAGCTTAAATTTTCACAGGTGGATGCGAGTGATTTCCTCGTTTTACAGATTTTCCCGAAGTTGGGGAACCAGGTAGAAATGGAGCTGATGGGGTGGCCTTCAGATAGAGATGCCACTGAATTAAACTTACTTCTAGTAGCTGTTTACTTAGCGATTTAACAGATGACCCAGTATCCCTGACCAGAGCCGTTCTTATTTCCCATGAGAAAAGGTCCTATTTCTCAGACTTTAGAAAGCTCACCAAAATGTTCCATTTCCTCAAATGTGAAAGTATTTGCCACTTTGTTATCCTTCAGCAAAAGCTTGAAACAATTCTTTTAAAGTAGGAAAACTCCTTTGAAAACTTCTTGCAAAAATGCCTTTCGAAAAAGCTATCTGGGACAACTGGACACTTTAACTTTTAATTTGTATTTAATATTTCATCCAGCTTCTCAAGAAACAGGAGAAGATTTTAGGACCCAAATGAGAATTATGTTTGCAAAGCCTCTCAGCTTTCGCTGGAACTTGAATGTTTCTGTCTTTGAACCTTTTAAATATTCTCTCATAACAAAGATGCTGAGCAAGCGTATTCTTTCAGCTCGATTGAGGGACAGATTTTAGGGTCAGAGTGATTTTTTTTAATGGCCGTTTTAGCATTTTTGGTACTTTCCACACTCATAGTTATTCAGAAGCGTGCATGAAATAGGAATGGATTTGAATATTTAACTTGCTTCTCTTCTCTATGACTTGCCATGCTTCTTATAGGCTTAATTTTTCCTCCAGTATTTATGAGACTTTCTGTCTAACTTCAGTTCTGGTAGTTGTAACTGAGACTTAATGAAGTTTTTTGGTGGTGAATGTAAAAGGATTCAAATGAAACATTTTATTGTCGCATATTCCAAAACTAACCAGTGGTATTAATTGCACTGTTAGCTGTTTAAACAGTGTACAAAATGTTTAGTTTATATAGCCTTATTATAGGAGCTAGGTAAATCACTGATAGAAAAGACATTTTAAAAATGCCTGAAGTTTCACCTCATGGCTTACGCAGTAATGTTTTTATGTTTTCTTTCCTATAATCAATTGAACTTGTTCATCGATATTCTTTCCTGTATACACACAAAGTTGTTCACAAATATTTTAATGAATATATCCAAGAGTATTTTCTTGGTCAGCGAGTTTTTCTGAGCAGTTGATTGCAAGTAATTGGCAATCAAAATGCAAGCTGTGCTGATTCATGTTTATTAGACACATCACGTATAACAAGGTATTGTTTTTCTCCCCAGATGGAGGTTCCAGTTCAGGAAAATATTATAACAGAGATTTCAAAGGGACTTCAGAAAATGCTCAAAGGTAAGTATTTCCTCAGCACTTTATCAAGTCCAAACTATAATGAAAGTAATTCTTTAAAGGGACTTTCTGCTATGCATAGTTGTGTTTATGAGTCTTAAAATGCACTTTCTGTCTGTGTTCTCCAATGTTAAATTAAAACTTGCTGCTTCCATTAACATCCTTGCCAGGAAATCCACTTGCCAGAAGTATCTGTAGAGAGAGAGCGGGAAAGAATGTGAATGCAACCCCAGTAAATGCTGGTTTTATTTGAGTGCATAGTCAGGGGAATAGGAGGTGCAATTCCAGCCTAATTACAGCCTAAACAATGTGTGTCACCCATGCAGCTAAAGGATTTAGAATAAAGGCTTTTTCATGTACGTTATCTAGCCACCCAAATACGGAATGAATGTGATCGCTCTTGTGTTGTTTTTTCCCCTACAAATAGCCATACAAGTTAAACAGATGTTTGCAGTCCCGGGTTCTTCTCCTGGCCAAGGAGAAGAGATTTTAGAAGAGATTTTAAAAAGCAGTGGGATTGAAGCCAATGTACATACAAATATTGGCAGGCACGACCATCTCCCTTCCGTGCTGTCTGGTTTTGTCATGTAATTTAAGGAATGTAAGCCACAGCACTGACAGTGTCCTTCAAGGTTGCATGACAAATGTCACTTCGTCACACAGAGGGGCTCAGACCTCATTAAAGTCTCATTCCCAGCCAGGGTCTGGAGATGAAGGGCTTGGCACTGGTAAGGAGAGTTCACTGTGGCATCAAACCTTGAGGATGGGGATCAAAGATCTGCCAGGAAATAGATTTGCTGTGCAGGGTGTGGTGAAAGGAAAAGCACATGGGGTGGACCCTTCTGAGTAGCACAGGGTAAGATCTGCCCAAGCTTAGGGCTGTGTTTAGATTTCTAACCAAGTGGGTTGGCAGTGCCAGCTCCCATCTCCAACTGAACGTGACAGTGGCTTACCTCACTCCCAATAAACTTCATTTAGAATATTTATCAAAAGACTCTAATTTCAACAATTGCACATGCACATGTGATTCCAGCAAGCTTTAATGTACCTGATACCATGTGTTCTAACTATATTAGAAGTCTAGTCTTATTTTGGATGCTTTTCTTAGTTATCACTGGATGGTGAATTTTTGTTACCAAATATCTGGTTATTACGTGCATAGTGTGTGGATGATACATATTTTTGTAATAGCTGGAGAGTGGGAAGTTTCACTTGTGGAGTTTTACATTGTAATCAACAAGCTGTTCTTTAATTTAGACAAAGTAATTGTACCAAACACAAACATTATCCATTGTATCTTTCAGTGATACTTTAATGTAATAACAAAAGATTTGGAAGGAAATCACCAAAGCTATAAAAGTGGGATATGCATGTCCCATGCTGATCATAACACAGCTTGTTTACTAAGGAAAAGGGAAATCTTGTTTACCTGGCAAAGAGCAAGGAAAAATAGTTTCTCCTTGCCATTTAACAGGTAGGTCTGCACAAACACATCATATCTGTGTAGCATATAGAAATAAAATATAAAAATAATATATATATATAGAAAAAATATATATGTATTGTATATCAAAATACTGGGTTTGCTTTCCAATCAGTGGGACTTTGAATGTACTCTGTGCTGCACCCTTCCATATCACAGGACATTGCTGACCCAGGGGTTCGTGGCATGGTGACATGCACTAGACCTTCAAGCAGCATAATACTCTCAGCAGCTTTAGAAAGTGGTTGTTCAGCAGCAAATGAAGTTGGTCAGCCAGTGACTCAGCCACACACACAAATTGTCATCGCATTAATCACTATTATCTCTGGAAACCTCTCAACTTGCCCGGCAAATGGCTTCTGCAGAGGCCATCAAGTTCAGCCCGGTTTAGACAGCTTTTGTAGCTGACCCCCCTTAGGTCAACAGCAGGATTTGACCTGAGGAATTTCGGGGCATTTGTGAGCCATGAAAGGGCAAGGGTTGTTACTCTGAAGCAGAAACAGAGTCATAAGTGACTCAGGTCAGCCAACCAGCGGAGAAGGAGGGAGACCACACTTTCCGTTGTGTGGGCCACAACATAGAGAAGCTGTAAATCAGTGGGAAACCAGTATGAAACCTTTCCCCCTTCACACCATGCCCAGCTGTCTCAAACTCCTTCCTCAGTCACAACGGAGGTTGCCCATAGTTAGAGGTCTGCAGAGGTCACCCCTCCACACCAGTAGGTCCTCTTCAGCAGTCTGGTTGGTATTTTGGTGAGGTGAACTTCAGGCTGTGAAACCTCTATTAATGCATTAACGTGGATGCCCAGGTGGTGAAATGCTCTGTGCTGTGCGTAATTCCAACAGAAGAAACTTAATTTGAGTGGGACTCCCAAGCTGGGGAGGGAAATGACAAAAGGGGCATTACAGGAGACTGCAAAATTAAGAGAAGTGTGAAGAGGATGAACGGGAACTTTGTTTGTGGCTTCTGGCCAGGTAAGCAGGCATCAGGAAGGTTTTCTTTACACCAGGTCTAAAGCTCTGCATGCAGCTTGATGCTTTCAGATGCTGTGGAGTTGGCATTAAAGAAATTTGGAGAGGATACGTCAACCTGTGACCAGTAAACGTCATGGTCCCCGTGTAACCTCCTGCTGAGGAGAATTTTTTTAACTGTGCATGGCCATTATTAGGAGAAATATCTCTCTTAACTACAGTCGGTGCTGTTTGCTGCACTCCTAAGCAGCAGGACTGGCTGTTGTCAGGGATGGGATCCTGGGTAGAAATGCTTGGTTGAAATCTATACAGTTACTTCCATGCTTTTGAGCGGTTTTTGATCCATCTGTGAATTAAGACATGTGTTCTGCAGCTTGGTGCTTTGTAGCTTAAACCTATCAGTACAGAACTCTCTAATGGGGTTAACTCACTTTTCAGCCAGTAGGCTGGTTGTAGGCTTATCGGTGAGGAGTGGGACAAGTGATTTAAAGTAAATCATCCTAGAACTGTCTTCTCTGATCTCCAGTGCCTGCATCCTGTTGCTATTGCAGCAGGATCTTCATGTGAAAATTAAAACACAGAATTTCATCTAAAGCTTTCGTTCTCCCAGAGTACTTTAAAGCAGACGTGGTTTTACATTCTCAACCTGATACAAAAACCTGATCCATTCAGTATTTCACTTGAGCATGCCATTTATTTTCAATCTCCCCCTGAGTAGAGAAAGGTACTACGATAATAAATGAAAACATAAATTCTCTTGAATTGCTGTTCTCCTCTTGCTTTTTATATTGCTGCTGAGCTCTTTTGCTAGCCTTGGTTTTACTTCCTGACCGCCTTTCAGTCTATCCAGTGACATTTCTTAGTGGTTCCAGCTGGTGTTGAGAAGAAGAGATAATCCTCTTTCAAATCCAAGGAGTTGATGAAGCTCTGCACCAGATTGCTTTTCAAAACCAGGTTTACTCCAGAGTCAGGACGATACTTCTGGCTAGAGAAGAGAAAGCAGGCCCCTCTGCACAGCTAATTAGTTATCATCCTGGCCCACAGCTGCCAGACAAAGATCTGCTTTGTGTAATTGGGAACAGAGGTTTAAGTGCATTTTTATTGCAGCCTTGTTTGCTGGGTTTCTTCTCCATGCACACAATGGATACTTGAACATTGATAGGGAGAAAGCGACTGATTCAGTCGCTTTTGGGCATTTAGCAGGACTGGGTTTCAGCAGGACTGCGTTCAGCTGCATTTGTAGTCCTGTGCATTTTATTTCTTTGTCTCTTGTATCCCAGGTAATTGCTCGTGGCTGTTTTGGAAAGGTGTGTTCAGCTTGCATGTTGCTTCATTACTTTCCCATGAAAGTTCTTGATATCCTCCTGATATCAAGAGTGAGGTAACCAGGCTTGTGCCATTGCTCATGAGTGCTTTTAGCAAGTGTTTATTCGGGAAGCTGTGTTAAGGTTCATCAGGTAATTTTATAGATAAACGACTGCTCTCTTGCCATTTGAACTGCACAGAGTGAATCGAATGACCGTGTGTTGTCCTTATCTTGCAAAGCTGAGTCAGTCATGTCGAGTGCAAGAGTTGTGAGTCTCTGTAGGTCTTAGGACGTACATTAGAAGTCTTTAGACAAAATGGTTATATTCTGAATTAAGGAATGGAGCTGCATGCTCATTATTTCTTAGCTGAAGTTTCTGAAGTATTTTTCCAAGTAAACGATACTTTTCATGCAACTGAGGAGCCCCTTGAGGGACAGCTCACAGTTGTAAATTCTGCTTATAAATTTTAATTAACCTTTACTTCAATAGATGCTGATTTCTACTAGGTCAACATATACTTAGGGAACAGGAAGAGGCCTCTATACAGTACGTCGCCTTATGTGGTACTTTTGATTAAGCACCTAATTTCAATTACTGTCGATCTGGCTTTATCAAAAAAAAAAAAA
>NW_010194457.1:0-31802 GCF_000695765.1 Mesitornis unicolor | reverse complement strand
TTCTGTGATTCTGTGATTCTGTGAAGCAAGGCAGACAACTTTTCTAAGCCTGTTTAAGTTAAGGTTTGACTTGGTCATGCAAACAGAACTTTGTGTAGTATATTCCAGTTAACTACTAAGCCCCACTTTGTTTTGAAAAGGTTTCATGAATCACTGTAATTACTTCTGGTTATATTATTTCTTCATAAACTCTAGTTGTTTTAGCACAGTTGTTTCTATGTCCTCTTTGGAGACTTTGGGCAAGACCGCAGCTACTAAAAAAACAGTCTGAGAGAGGAAGGAACCAAGGGGTCTTGCTATCAGACTGAAGTTATGCTGAGGGCTGTTTCAAAGACTTGGAAATGTGTCTTCAACATGACTACACAGAAAACAGAACATATGGTCTGAGTGCAACACAGAAGCAAGTAGCTTTCAGCAGAAGAGAGTTTTTACTGAACTGAGTATCGAGTCTTCAAGTTCTGCATTTCAGTAGCGGTTTTCAGTGTGTCATTTTGGATTGTTATAAGACTGTGATCTTGGTCATGATAAAGACAGCAAGTCAATCTTATTTTATTAAACCTAGCAGCAGTAATATCTTCTAGCATGGTATCAGACCATCTCTATTTAGGATTTTGTATTTTTTGCCACAGACTCTAAGTGATCAGCAAGGCATTAAGCTTGTGCATTTGTGATAACTTTAGAAACTCACTATTTTTCTCTATAAGAAAGTAAATCTAAATAAGGAATTAATTTATTTGAACAGCAGCAGTGACAAAATAACAATAGGGTACTATCTATGCTCCGGCAGGGGGATTGGACTGGATGATCTTTTGAGGTCCCTTCCAATCCCTAACGTTCTGTGATTCTGTGATTCTGTAATAAAGCAGTAGAGAAAGCAAAAACATCCCAAAATGTCTGTGGTAGTTATTGTTCATCACACCACACTGAGAACAGCCACAGACAGTTTGAACAGACAGTTTTTTAGAGCTTATAGTTGTGTTTTTAATCATAAATATTTACATGCAGACTTACAGTACATTAAAAAGACAAAGTAGCCTAAAGAGGTATTGATATCTAATACCAGCAAAACCACATATATATACATAGGTGGTATGTCTTCTTTCCTTAACTCTTAATTTGCCTTTTTAATTTAGCATCAAGTTTTATAAAGACTTATGGTTTGCCACGTCTACAAAATATTGAATAAGAATGATGAATATATCAAGTAATAACAGTCATTTTTTTCTAGCATGAAATAAACCAGTTTTATTCAGTTTATAATTGTGTCCACTATGACTCATGGTGGTACTGTCAGTTTGAAGATCCTCAAGACAAAATCATTAGTCTGTTAGAAAGCAAATATGTTTTTTTAAAGAAATAATATTAAAAAAATATACCATAAAACTCCATAATGGAAGAGCCTTTTTTACTGTGATCAGGCTGTTGCATTATTTCTGGAAATGGTTAATAAAACCCGGGTTTCAAATGTGGTAAGAAAAAACAAGAAGTATCTTCATCCTGTAGTATTCTATTTCATGGCTAATGTTAATTCCATTAATTATGTTTTTACAGTTTACCTATTTTGCCAAGTCTGAGGTTAAGAAAGCGTTTAATGTTTTAAGCCTTCTCTTAATCAGCAATTATATCTCCACATCTAGGAACAGACATATTTTGTTTATTTTCTATACATTTTACTGTTGAGTTCTTTCTTGGATGTAAATTCACACCTTAGTGGTTTGGTTTTTTATTTCATTCTTACAAGCCTAGGTTGTTTCTTCAACTCCTGTTTTCCCTTCTTAGTGTGACTTTTCTCAATTTTTGGTTTTAGAAAACTCAGGATTTCCTGATACAACCCTATTGAACATTTACTAGGATTCTTGCCTTTCCCTGATATGGGACAGTTTGCCATTGTTGAATAAATATGATTTTTTTTCAGTACCTGTCAGCTCTGCTACAACCATTTATTCCTTAGAATAGTCTCCTAAGTCCCTAACAACCAGCTGCCTCAGGTCATTGATGTCTGCTTTTTCTGAAGTCCATTGTCTTCAGTTCACTGCTATGACTCATTTATTTTCTTAAAGTCATGAACACTATTTAAAGTCTTTTCTGTTGTTATTCTACCACCTTTGGACAAAATTCAATCTAAAATATCTCATCTTTTTATAATTTCCTACAGTTTATGATAATTCCAGTATTTCCCAAGAACATCTCAAGTTATCTGAGCCTTGCTTTTCTAACAGATATTAAATAAATAAAGGTTCCTATTATCACCAGGTCCTACTTTTTGAATGATTCTTGTAGCTGTTTAGAAAACCCCTCGAACACATTATTCACCTCTTTTCTGAATAGAAGTTTCTATAATAGAGCTTACAGTGATATCCTCCTTTTCCTACAGTAGCTTCACAGAGAGTGTTGATATGTTAGGGTCTCATGAATTTCTCTCAAAATAAATAGAAATAAACTTAAAACATAGAGAAAATTATCTTCATTTTTTAAAAAACTCATCCTCTTATCCCTAAACAAGTGTTATTCTTTTAATAATGTATTTGTTAAGTCCCATTGACTATCTGACTCTATTTTTTTTTGTCTTCCATATCTGTATTTTTGAAACATATTTGCATCCTAGTTCAGTCTGTTCTTGTTATAAACAGTTCTTTCTTCATCATTCTCATTTTATTCTCTAGTAATGATTAACAAAAAAGAACCTGTTGCTGCAAAAAAAGGGTTATCAGTTAATTAGTCTTCCTGACATAAAACTAAAAAAATTCCCCTGCTTTCTTGGAATTTTGTAAACTGGCTTTAGTTCCTGGGCACCAATCTTACCTATTCTATAAAAGCAACTACAATTCCTCATATATGGCCTCACAATTGCCCTATTACAAAACCCAGAAACCTCTCTCTTCACAGGCATGAAAGATGCTGTTCCCATTTCTGCATAACATCCACTAAAAAATCAGTATTGTTGTGTCCATTAGCTTTGTATGCATTCAATGGATAAATAAGGACTTTAAACTAATCTGAACACAAAACTGCCTTGGCAGGGTTTTGAGGTTTAATTGAACTTTATATTAATTTATAATTAGTTTGTTTTGTTTATTTCCTGGTAGCATTAGCAAACTTATTAAAATGGAGAAACAAATAAAATTTGTTCCAATTACATATGAAAATAATTGGATTTTATTAATCTAAGAATTAATGCAATCAATTTAATTATTGATACTCTCATTTAAGATACCTCATTATTCTTCACACTAATTAATCACAACTATTAATAAGTAGTTTTGAAATGGGATTCTTAACTCTCCCTGAAT
The DNA here is from genome assembly GCF_000695765.1 of Mesitornis unicolor. Classification (NCBI taxonomy): domain Eukaryota; kingdom Metazoa; phylum Chordata; class Aves; order Mesitornithiformes; family Mesitornithidae; genus Mesitornis; species Mesitornis unicolor. The sequence continues at coordinate 28,512 of NW_010194457.1, read as the reverse complement.
GGAAGGTTCCTTAAACAACCATTGATATTTACTTTAGGGAAACAAGCAAGTTGTGTAAATTAATTTATTTTTACTTTCTCAAATACATGTGAATCTGTAAGGTAAGAGCAGCTTTCCTGGATCAAGATGAGACTTGAATATTTAAGAGATATTCATATGGGACATATTTCATTTTCAGTATTGTCTACAGTTATAGACTTAGGTTATAGGAGAATAGAAGTAATAATTTTTATTTTTTATTTCAGTACTGTCTGAGTTTGGGTAATGACTTATATTTTCTTAAATATGTTGTTATTAAGCAAGGATAAGTGCACATCAAAATGGAGGATTAACAAATACAGTAAATAAAGACAGGGTTATGCAGAGGTCTTTATTGAATAACCATAATAGCTTTTGGAAGTTATCTTCCTCTGTGTGTCTATACACTCAATCTAGAACTACATCCCATTTTTCATGGTGTCATGTAAAGAAAACATACTGAATGTGAGAGTTTAGCAAATAAGGTATTACAGAGGCTATCCTCCCTCATAGAGATACAAGAGAAAACACACTTGAACAGGAAGATATTATTTCTGATGCAATAAAATGTATAGAAGAACTTGAAGATATGCTAATTCCGAAAGTAAATATGGGAAAAGCATTTGATTTTTAACTAAGGAGACCAAAGGAAGGTGGATTAAGCCAGATTGGTTAGGTAAAATAATAAAGCTGATGGACTATTTGTGATGGAAAAGAATGGGACAATATTGTGGAGGTCAGAGAATAAATAATGAAGAGGATGATGTCAGAAAACAAAAAGAGAAATAACAAAGTAAAGGATGATCATTTTAGTTGTACAGGCTGCAAGATAAAAAGCGACTCCCAAAGATGCCGAGAAAAAACCCTTCTATAAGAGTATATTTAAGAAAAGGCAAAAATGCCAGAGAGCAGAAAGGAGAGAGAAACAATAAAGTGTAAGAAACAACCATGTGAACACCAAAGTCAGAGAAGGAGGGTAAGGAGATGCTCCAGGCAGAGGAGAGGTTCTCCTGCAGCCTGTGGAAGAGACCAGGATGGACATGGTATTTCCCTCCAGCCCACAAATAGGTCCACACGGGAGCAGATATTCACACTGCAACCCACAGAAGACCCCATGCTGAAGCAGTTGGATATTTCCTGAAGGAACTGTGTCTGATGGAGAGCCCATTCAGGAGCAAAGGAAAAGTGTGGAGTCGAAGGAGCTACAGAAAGGAGCTGTTCAGGGAAGGTGTGTGGGAAGGTAAAGGAATCAGGAATGAAGGAGTAAATTTGAGCCTTGGAAAAAGGATGGTGAGGGGGGAAGGTCATATTTTAATTTTGTCTGTGTCATTACCTGAATCCATTTTAACTGGTAGTAGAAGAAATTCTTTTTCCCCAAGCTGAGTCTGTTTTGCCCATGACTGGAACTGGTAAATAATCTCCCTGTCTTTATCTCAATGCACATGCTTTTTCTTTTTATTTTCTCCCTGTGTTCTGTTGAGGAGGGGTAGTGAGGGAGGGGCTGGGTAGGCAGCTGGCCAAAGAAAACCCAGCACATAGGTATCAGCAAAAAGAGTGAAGTGTATTGATTTTTTGGTGTCAGATAATTTTATTGTTGTTCACACAATATCTAACACTATCAAAGCCTCAACTGTATTCACATACCTCAATATAAACCATCTTAATGACATATTATGACTAAGAATCACAAAAGCATGGCAAATTCTGCAGAAGTAACTTTTGTGTATCACTTGATTTATTTAAATTTTGCCTTCATGTACTTATCTCTCAGTTAAGAAGAATGAAGCCTTGGCAATTATTACTCCAGTGAACTTTGGAGAATGATACTTACAGACACTGAATCAAAAAACAATTGCTGTGGGTCCACATGTACGCTAAAACTAAAATTAAAAATGTATCTCCTATTTCTATGCTTTTGTTTTTATACTAATAGGCCTTTAGGCCTCTCTAAGGTCAAGAGGAAGGCTTTCCCAAAAGGATGTGACCCTCTGTGTTGCCTTAAATCCAAAAATGTTAGTCTAATACTTGATAAGAAGCAGCTCCCTGGACACATTCAATCTGGAAGTGGAGTCTTCAGGCAAAATGTACTGTAGTGGTGCCAGACATGAAATTGTCTTGTGGGATGTTCTCTATAAATATAAAACCCTCATCAAAGGCATTACAAGGAATCTTCATTAGTGTACCATTTTAAAAATATATTTTTTTCAGTCCAAATCATGGGTGGTATTATGATATATTAGTGTGTCTCATGCTATTTGGTGCTCTTCTCAGAACTGCAGTAGATCATAACATAGCACTACCTATGAAAATGGACGTTTCTGTCCATAATGTTAAAGAGACCAGCTTGAAAATCTAGTTTCTAAAGATGTTTTTTAGACAAATTAAAGAAGCTGAATAATATATTAACTGAAAAGTTAAATGAATTAAAAGCCCATTACAGTCCTTCCATGATTTTTGGATGGATTCAACAGCATTGTAAGGATCAAGTTCTTTAGCATTTATTCCATTGAACACTTGAGAACTTGCCTTGAATGCAGTCATGCAAGCAGAATCAGTCTTCTCCAGGAAAATCTCACATTACCTTTAATTTTGTCAAAGATTTTTGTCAGTATCAGGGTTTCAGGACTGATTTTGTAAGTCTCCAATTGTCCCTAGTATTTTATGAAATGTTTCAAACAAGAGTAACATTTTATTGTGAATATGGAGTTCATGTAATTTAATCATGCAGCTAAGTTTCCATCAGCAAATCCAAGGGTGAGAAATTCTCCAATGTATTGTAACAAGAGAACCTCTGTAGGAAATTATAATTTTTAATAATTATATTCTCAATTAAAAGAAAACATTTTAATTCTTCTCATATTTCTTTGAAGTGTCACTATCTCTTTAGTTCAAAACAGCTGAGAAAACAATCTGGTAGGGAATACTTTATCCACAAGTTTAGTTTTGTTTCTTTGTTTGTTTGGTTTGGGTTTTTTTTTTCACTGTTCATTGAGTACTACAGTCCAAGTACAGCTTTCTGATATTTTTGTTTTAATTTCTTATTAATAGACTTTAAATTTTATATATATTGTTCCTTAAGTTTTCCTTAATTCATTAGTATTTCTTGGAACTCAAGATTTCAGATTTCAAACTTTTTTGACCATTTTGGAAAGATAGTTACAAGCAGGAACAATGGAAACTGTTTAAGCAGAGTGAGTAATCATGGACCTGTTTTAATTTTGTTTTTATAATGCATGCCAGATTCCAGTTAAAACTCTAGATTGGAGAAAAGAGAAACTAAGACAAGTGTTCTGTATTATTTGTGTTAAAAAAGCACCTAGAAACCATAATAAAGAAAATATGTTCATGATAAAGAGAGAAATGTTAAGATATAATATCTGTACTAACAAGCTTGTTCTCTAAATAGAAGAGATACAGTGAGAAAAGAAGCAGCACAGAATGGTAAAATGATTGCCAGGGTTACATAGCACACTAGCATAAGTTAGCAATGAAGCCTGCATTTCCTGTACTCCTGTGCACTTGCTTTCTTCCTGGAATGATGTGACCTCTTGCATTCAAATAATCAATATATCAACATTCTGTAGTGCTACATTTGCAACTTTTCCCCGGTAAAGAACACATGGATATGAATTAATGAAGACCCACAAACCAAGGATAAGAAGATAAGAAACATCACTATCTCGATTATCTAAGTTGGAAAATGAAAACTCTAAGACCCTAGTTCCCTGCACCAGTATCACTAGAGATGCACCAGTGCAAAACCTGCATTATTGAGGAAGAGAAGAAACAGAATATTCAAATTATTTGCAGAAGATGACATGGGAAATCTACAGCAAAATACTTACCTTGGATTGCTGAAGTCCCAACCCTTCATTCTATCCGAACCACAGAATGCTTCTTCCTACCTACACTAAATGTGATAAATGGACACATGTAAACCTAACTCTGTCCCACCCTCAAGGCATCTTAGAATCTCTTATCTGTTTTATGGTTTATGACTCAGCAGAGCTTAATACAAAAGTTTGGCCTTTGATTTTTTTAAGCAGTTAATAATTTATTAAAAGCGAAAATGGAAAAAAAAATCATCTTTATATCTTTTATTCATTCTTGGTATTTGACATTTTGGTTAAAAGCATGTTTTGGAATACAGTATAATTTCCACAGTCTGGAAACTATTTTGATATATGTGTTAAATCGTTCTTAGATTATACAGACCATGTCTACAAAGTGACACTGGCATAAATAACCCTGGAAATCGAATTGCAAGTAAAGATATGTTATATCCCAGTTCGTACAACAGATTACTTATAGATAACTTTGAATTATTTTCTGGTTCATTTACTGATCCATTTAGAAGTATCTAAGAAACATTAGTTCACAAAAGTTTTACTTGGAAAACATGCCATTTACTATATATTCTGTATCACATCAAGGTGAGGGACTGTAATACTGATTTCACAAGTACAGACTCTTCCTGCTCCTACTCTGCAGTTGATAGTTCAGACTCTTGAAGCTGTAGGGTCTCAGAGAAGATCAATTTGATCACCACCTTCTCATCTCTGATACTGCACAGTCTGCAGTCCACCCAAAGGTCTTTCACTTGGCAGCACAGCTCCTCAACAACTGCCTATCTCCTGCAGGCTAAAAGGTCATGTGCCCAAGACTCAGTAAGAGTTAGGCAGTCCCTGCAGCCAGAAGCTTGCAGAGCTGCAGCTGTCTTCTAAAGCTCTGTCTGGTTCCAAGAATCTAATAGCAAATGGACAGTAACTGTAGCAGCACTTGAGGAAAAACCTGTTATGCCTCGCTTGCTAGTCTCTGTACCTGCGCTGATTTTGGCTGGGATACAGTTAATTTTCTTCATAGTAGCTAGTATGGAGCAATGTTTTGGATTTGTGCTGAAAATAATGTTGATAATACAAGGATTTTTTGTCATTACTGAGCAGTGCTTACACAGCGTCAAGGCCTTTTCTGTTTTTCATATCACTGGGGATGCACAAGAAGTTGTGAGGGGATACAGCAAGGACAGCTTACCCAAACTGACCAAAAGTATATTCCATACTATGTGACTTCATGCTCAGCAATAAAGAGCTGGAGGAAAGAAGGAAGAGGGGAAGGTTTGGAGCTATGGCATTTGTCTTCTCAAGTAATTGTTATCCATGATAGAGCCCTGCTTTCCCAGAAATTGCTGGACACCTGCCTGCTGATGGAAAGTAGTGAAAGAATTCCTTATTTTACTTTACCTGAGTGCACGGCTTTTGCTTTACCTAAAAAACTGTCCTTATCTCAACCCATGACTTTTCTCACTTTTACCCTTCCAATTCTCTCCCCCATTCCACTGGAGGAAGTGAGCAAGTGGCTGCGTGGTGCTTAGCTGCCAGCCAGGGTTGAACCACAACAGCACTGCTGCATAAACTGCTTGGCGCTTACACAGGCTAAGTGCCTGTTACTCCCCCATCAGGGGTGAACTGGAACAAAGGCTACATGCAGCCTTGATCAAGGACAGCTGACAGTTTGCTAGGAGCTGCTAGGTCTACCCTTACTTTATCCTTAGCCTTACTTGGTAGCAGCAGAAATCCTCAGATGGTTCACAGGAGTTCCAGGATCCCAGGCAAAGTGCCCAGAAAGCTTGACAAGATCCCAAGAAAATCATTATAGAAGCAGAGCTCATAAAAGCCTAAATTTGGTTCCAAGTATATTTTCTTCCTTTAGGTAAAACATTAAAGCATTATGGTAGGCGGCAGAGCAACATTGCTTGGTTAAGGCAACATATCTAATTGGCATTTGTTTTGTGTATTTCTAAATACATATAAAATATTGCTCCTGAATTTATAGATGTGATTTGTCCCTTTCAACACAGCACGCTTAAGCACACTTCAGGATGATCAAAGTTCAAAAATCATAATTTATATTACACAATCATGGATACTGAAGAGGACAAGTTTCTTACAGCAATTTAAATTTAGTCTAGAGTCTTAAAGAAGGTTTAAGCAAGGAGACACACATCACCCAATAAATAACAATGAAATTAGAGATTAGGCCACAGAATTTACCTGAATTGTAACACTTTTTGAATATATTTATTTCTTTCTGTATCACTTTCTTCATTTGGAGAGACTCAAAATGGAATTCTGACATGGCTAAAATAATGGTTCAGGGGTTTAAGGATAGGGGCTTTCACCCACTAACCTATATATAGGTAGCCCCAAAAGTCTGAATGCATATTTGGGGTGAATTTACTGCTGCTTTCTGTAGTGACCATGTCAAGAAGTATCTAATAGAAGTTGTCTTATGTACCATCTTAACAACTGGTAGTAAGATGCAGAAATGCTGTACAAAAAAGCAATTCAAAAGCATAAAGAATATAATTCCTTGGGGTAATATATAAGTAGCATTATGTAGAATAATATAATATTATTTTTTAAACAAAAAGACATACGATGTGTTAATTTTAAATGGAGCCATTCAAAGTTATATGTATTACATAATATTTTTTCCTTCATTGTGCGTACAATCATATTTAAAGAGAAGATACCTCTTTGATGTTGATCACTGAAGAAAATGTCTGTATTCAGGAGCAGGTGTTTTATGCGAACAGGAATGAATAAAATAATTCCTATCCCAAATATGTCTAATTCATTAATTCATCCTACCATCCGTATAATGAATCACATTACTCTTCCTACTGAAAAAAAGAAGAGCAGAAAGACGTCAAAAATAAGAATGAACATAACACGGATCAACCCAATATTATATAACACAATTACTGTATTATCAAGAAGATTACACTGTTGAAAAAAACCTGCCATTCCAGATGGAATTTAGTAGTCTATTTTTTCAGTCACCATGACCAATTTTCTCCTTAATACAGACTTGCATGCACTGGGAGAGGCCTATGGAAATCCTTGTTTTGTTTTATTTTTTCCTAGAACATTGAGTTCTCTCAATTGATGGTTATTATTATTCTCTTGCTTGGCTTCCTTTAAAGAGATTGAAAATTTTCTTCCTTTTAAAAATTATCCCCCAACTGAGTGCAAAAGGAGCCAGTTCAGGAAAAGAGCAATGCAAAATCTGGTCCTGGCAAGTAAGAGAAAAGAGGAAAGTGATTTTCTGCCCTTCTCTTCATTATTTGAAAGTTTGCTATCAGTTTGAGATGTTCTACAGCTCAGGAAAAATTTTCAGTAATTCAACATTGAAGGTTCAGAGATAGCAATGCAAAGATTACCAGTAATTTTAAGAGCAACAAGCATCATGAATAAGAAGCAAATAATTATCTTCAAAAGGTCATTCAGTACAATTGAGCTCTGCTATCTTACATCAAAACACATACAGAATGTTATTGCTAAGAATGCTATATGACATTCAAAGCAAAGGCTTCCTATAAAGGGAGTACTGTGATGGCTATTTTCAGTAACTTGCCATTTAGTTCTGTCAGTGATGAGCTGCACAATATCACAGGACATAATCTGCCTTTTGATTTGAGCTGGAAATCTGATTCTTGAAAATGTACCTGAAAATATAATTAAATAAAGTGTCACTAAATTTATTGCAGAGCTATATTTAATTTCAACAAAATTTAATAAATTGGTGCTTCTTGACTGGAATTAGACATGGCTTACTATCCTTTACTGACTAATTTAGAGTAGCCCTTACAATTTCAATTTAACATTTGTGTTTCAGTACTTGAAGCTGTGAAGAACAGTTTTGTACCTCTTCCAAAGTGCAGTTAGTCAGATCCAAGACAACATAAAGTAGAGAAAAGAAGAGAAAATGAGGGTAATAGGAGTATTATCTATTTAAGTTATCAGCTCATTATTTTGAGTCAGTTCTTATTATTTTTTTATTTATATAAATAATAAATACAAGGTGAATTTCAGATGTCTTGACTGTCTCATCATCTGATATTTGAATTTGCATAAGCATCTATGGAGGGTGGAGGATGAATTTTAGAGAAATAAAAATTTAGTGACACATAGAACATACCAGTCTTCATAGAGAAAGCTGACAAAAGGGGTTCCTTTGGGATCAGTATTGGGCCTAACACTAATATCTTCATAAGTGATCTGGATGTTGGAGTCAGGGGCTCCCTGATGAAGTTTGCTGATGACACCAAAATGAGTGGGGTAGTTGACACTCCAGAAGGGAGTCACCCTCCAGGAAGACATGGACAGACTGGATGAATGGCACTAGCAGGAAAACTTATGAAGTTCAACAAGGACAAATGTAAGGTCTTGCATCTTAGAATACATAGTCCAAGAATGTAGCTAAGACTGAGTTCCAACTGGCTTCAAAGCAGCCCTGTGGAAAGGGACCTGGGGGTCTCGGTGGATGACAAGCTCAACATGAGCAAACAGTGTGATGCAGCTGTGAAGAAAGCCAACAGGATGCTGGGTTTCATTAAAAAAAGCATCATGGGCAGAGATAAGGAAGGCATTATCACTCTCTGCTCAGCGCTGGTCAGATCACATCTTGAGTACTGTGTCCGGTTTTGGTCCCCACTATATAAAAAAGATGCAGACAGATTGGAAAGGGTCCAGAGAAGGGCCACAAGGATGATCAGAGGACTGGAAGACCTGCCGTATGCAGGAAGGCTGAGAAAACTGGGCCTGTTCAGCCTTGAGAAGAGAAGGCTTAGGGGAGACCTTATTACCATGTACCAGTACATAAAGGATGGCTACCAAGAAGGTGGACTCCCTTTTCACAAGGAGTCACATGCAGAAGACAAGGGGTAATGGACACAAGTTGCTTCTGGGGAGATTCCAATTGAACTCCAAAAGAAGTTTTTTACCATGAGATAGATACTGGAATAATCTCCCAGGGGAAGTGGTGAATTCCCCTATACTGGTCAGTTTTAAGAGTCAGCTTGACAGGGTGCTGACTCATCTCATTTAAACTATACTTTTACCTTGAAGGGTTGGACTAAATGATCCTTCTGGTCCTTTCAACCTGATATTCTGTGATTAAGTTTCCCATGTCTGTGTTTTGCAAGGAGACAGTCTTTCCTAGAAAGCTTTAAATATTTGTTGAAGAATAATTATGATCAGAGATCTTCAGCAACATTTTAAGAGTATCAGCTAGGGCAAAAATGGCGAAGTGGGTGTAATTTGTGTGTACTGGTGTAGAAGGAAAGGAAATAGCATGAGTATCAATTCATACCACTCATATTCAGTTCTGGCAAGATTCTGTGTCAAAGAAAAACATGAGCAGGAAGAAGATGCTGAAAGCTTTAAGTTCTAGCCACTGCTATATTTACTTCTGCTTCACACGTACAACATTTTTTTCCCGATCACTAACGTATGGGGTGCAATGCATCTAATACATTCAATTTGAAAAACTCAGCTATTACTTAGGTAGTGACAGTGACAGTCTCACACTGTGGTGAGCATGAAACCAAACAAAGGGATAAGAAAAGACTATTTTGTGTCAACTTAAACACAATATGAATGGTCTTGTTTACACAAAATATCAGTGAGAATGTACATTCACTAAATGCAATGGCATATAAGCATATGAGTGTGTTACCTTTGGTCAGGAACTAAAAACTAATTGAGGAACTACTAGAACTGAGATCCTGCCTATTGCTCTCCTTAAAATTGCAGCACAAAATTAGTTATCTGATTTGAATTATGATAAGGGCTCAACAACTAGCAAATGTTTACTAAGCACTTCAAAACAAGATTTCTGTTTTCTTTAGCAAGGATGCTTAATCTGCTCGTCTTTATCTGTGTTTACTAAATACATAACTTAGCACCCGCTTCATTCCCTTTCCTCCTCCTCCCTGAAAATGAAGACCCCATCAAATCATCTAAGTACAGAAACAGAAAAATCATCTCAGACTAAACTCAATAATCCCCTGAATTCACCAGTTTTCAAATTATCAGAAAGTTAAGAAAATAAGCGTCACTGAATGAAAGAAAAGAGGATGACTTTAGCACTGTGACAGGAAGTAACACTGATCTATACTTTGAAATGAAGGCTTTAATAGCCATGAGTCACAATGTATAGACCTATTCCTGAGAACTGTTTATTCACATAATCACAAAAATTAAGACTACTGCTGTAAAAGGCTGCTAGAAATATTGAAAACTTATAAAGCCATCTGGTTCAGATAGTTTTCATTCTTCCATGAAAAATCTCTTGGTTTTGGAAAACATGGAGATTTCCAAACTCATTTAAAAAAGTCTCTTTAAGACTGCAAACTATTAGAAATCCATTCTGGTCATAGTATTTTTAATATTAAGTTTTTAATAATTCTTGTGGCCATAGTTAATGAAAGGAGTACTCACATGGTCATAGCAACAGATAATTCTGCCATAGACTATGAGTAACATAGCACAGAATTTAATAAATTCATTTTTAGTACACTAAATTATTAATAACAAGCCATCTATACTGAATTCACATTACAGACCTCCATGTTGGGATACTTATACTGGGGTAATCTTGTTCTCTCCACTATGACAGTAGGACAAGCCCTGGCTGGTGAGACCCTGCTCTGCTGATATTAAAACTATGTTAGCATGATCAGATGTGTGGAGCCAGATGCACATATACCCTGAATGACAATCCTTAGGTGTCTTATAAACCCGACAATTGAGAAATGCAAGGACAATTGTTTTCCTGCTATGCTTGCTTACTGATAACTAATTTCAAACATAACACAGATGTTAACATAGTAGATAGAACACCTTTTACCTGCAATTAAATCAATTATGAAGTTTCATGGCAAGAGAAGATGAGGCAAACACATAGTAAAAACCAAGAGGTTTCTTTTTGTCACCAATCACAGATACTAGAATAGATCAAAGTTGAAAGGAAAAAAACACAATTACTCAGGCAGTTTTACGAATTTAGCTTTGCTTTTTCTTGTTCTTTACAGTGTGTTTCACTGTATTAATCCTTTGGAATAGTTCACTAATCACAGAATCACAGAATATTAGGAGTTGGAAGGGACCTTGAATGATCATCCAGTCCAACCCCCCTGCCAGAGCAGGATCACCTAGACCAGGTCACAGAGGAATGCGTCCAGGCAGGTTTTGAATGTCTGCAGAGAAGGAGACTCCACAACCTCTCTGGGCAGCCTGGTCCAGTGCTTTGTCAGCCTCACAGTAAAAAAGCTTTTCCTCATGTTCACGTGGAACCTCCTATGCTCCAGCTTGCTCCCATTGCGCCTTGTCCTGTCATTGGACATCACAGAGAAGAGCCTGGCTCCTTCCTCCTGACACTCGCCCTTTACAAATTTATAAACATTAATGAGGTCACCTCTCAGTCTCCTCTTCTCCAAGCTAAAGAGACCCAGCTCCCTCAGCCGCTCCTCATAAGGGAGATGCTCCACTCCCTCGATCATCTTTGTGGCTCTGCACTGGACTCTTTCAAGCAATTCCCTGTCTTGAACTGAGGGGTCCAGAACTGGACACAATAAAATCACTAAGTTGTGATTACTTTACAATTTCCCATAAATTTCCCTGTTTATCATTTGGTTTTCAGAAAAAATATCATGTTACAATTCCCTCTATTGTTGTTTATACAGTTGCTCTACTACCTGATGCCTCATCCCCACCTGGGGAGGGGGCTGGAGAAAAGGAAAGGAGATTTGTGGTTTGAAATATAAATATATTTAATAAAATACAATAATAATAAGCTAATATTAATAACAGTTATAAAACACATGGAGTTGTACGCAGCCAATATTGTGGGTGAGTAAACCTCAGAGTTAAGATGGTAAACAAGTTCCTCTCAAGATGTCAGCCACAGAAGAGGGAGAGGGAGAGGGGGAGTTTGCCTTTTCAGAGTATGGCATAACTTTTGTATCATAGCACAGAATTAAAATTATGCCTCAGAATACAGGGAGAAAAAATGATAAATTGACTAAGTATGTAATCATTCTGAACTATAAAAAATTTATTTAGACCAACTTCTGGAAAGTTTTAACATTTTTTTCTGAGAATGATGTACTTGAGTTGATGGGCACTAGTAACTTAATTTTTCTGGATCATTTAGCCTATTCCTTCCCATGACTTATTGTTAGCATTTTGGAATTGTTATGAACAATATACTGCACAATATAGAGTGCACTGTATCTCACCAGTTTATGACTTTTTATTGCTGCTATATTTTTCTATGACCTTGAAATGCATTAAATATGATAAATAATGTACTTATTTCATGGAACACTGTGGAGCACATTTAAGTTTCTTATGTATAGTATAAGTAACTTTCGGTTCAGCTTCTTTGATGGCATTACAATTTAAATCTAGTTTGAACATTGACTGAAAACAAAATTTAAGTTAATTGTTATTATTCATGTCACTTGATAAGTCTTTGGCTATGCTTTAATGAAGCTTGGGAAGCTTGTCAACATAGAGGCAAAACCTGCAAATGCTTGGTCAGAATAATTGTGTCTGGCTCTGAAACAGAATGAACAGTCATCCACTAAACAGCAGGGAAAGTGTAATCAGTGGGGTTTCTCTTCAAGCTACTACTATTTGTGAGCTATTTTTCATAGTCGTGAATAGAACTTAATCCTTTAATTGCACTAACTGAGGTTTACATTCAGAAGTTGTTGGGTGATAGGAGGCATTGATCTCCACAGAATACATCCGTTCAAAATTAATGTTGCTGTTACTTAAGGTATGTAAGCAGATTAATACGTAGAAATTTTAACCTGAAGGAGGATGAAAGTAACTTTAGTGAAGATGAATGAAAATTTATACAGTGTAGTGGGAGATCTACATTTAGCTTTTATTTTAGCATCTCAAACTATTTTAATATTAAATATTTTCTAAGTGTCTCAGCTATGTGAATGTTTTCAAATAGCATAGTACCTTGTTAATGTGCCTCAAAAACTGTAGAGAAAACCTTGATAATAAAATAGCAACTCTATTAGATAGAGAGCTATCATACAAAACCACAAGATAACCTACTAATATTGCAAAGCAAATATCCATTTTGTTTGCCATTATTTTTAATTGATAAAGAATCACAGAATATATTGGGTTAGAAGGGACCTTTAAAGATCATCTGGTTCAACCTCCCTGCAGTAAGCAGGGACATTGTTACTAGGTCAGGTTGCTCAGAGGCCCATCGAGCCTGACCTTGAATATGGCCAAGGATGGGACCTCCGCCACCTCTCTGAGAAACCTGTTCCAGTGATCTACTACCCTCATATTAAAGAACTTTTTCCTAATATCCAACCTAAATCTACCCTTTTCTAGTTTAAAACCATTACACCTCATCCTGTTGCTACATGTCCTAGTGAACAGTTCCTCCACAGCTTTCCTATAGGCACCCTTCACGGGTGACACACTGCCCGCTCCAGCAGTTTGATGGCCTTTTTGTACAAGGGACTCCAAAGTTGGACGCAGTATTCCAGGTGAGATCTCACCAGAGCAGAGTAGAGGGGCAGAATCACCTCCCCCAATCTGATGGCCATGCTTCTTTTGATGTAGCCCAGGATGTGACTGGCCTTCTGTGCTGCAGATGCACATTGGTGGCTCATGTCCAGCTTTTCATCTAGTAGTACCCCCAAGTCCTTTTCCTCAGGGCTGCTTTCCAGCACATCATCTCCTAGCCTGTATCAGTAATGAGGATTGCCCCAACCCAGGTGCAGGACCCTGCACTTCATCTTGTTGAACCTCATGAAGTTCACCTTGGCTCACTTCTCCAGCTTGTCCAGGTCCCTCTGGATGGCATCCCATCCCTCTGGCACATTAACCTCACCACCCAGATTGGTATTGTCAGTGAACTTGCTGAGGGTGTACTCAATCCCACTGATTGATATATATCAATAATGGAGATATTAAACAGCGCCGATTCCACTACAGACCCCTGAGGGACACCACTTGTCACCGTCTTCCATCTGGACATTGAGCCATTGACCACTACTCTCTGGATGCAACCATCCAGCCAATTCCTTATCTACTGAAGCGTCCACCCATCAAATCCATACCTCTTCAACTTAGAGATGTAGTTGGGCTTATAGTTGTGCTTCAGTAATGCAAGTATATATGTTTTTTCTGTGACAGAGACAGTTAGATAAGTATGGGGGGCTTTTAAAATCATTAACTCTGTTCTTATTGAAGTTATCAAAGAGTTGAATGATCATTGAATACTAGGCTGCATATCTGAAAAAATAACCCTCCATGGTGGAATTTCTTGTTCAAACCATTGATGATGTCAACTTCTACCCATCAAAACAGAGGCTTGAGCAGCAAACAGAGTCATAAAAACCCTTGGTTTAAGAATATCAGTGTTCCCAGTCTCTCCAAAAAAACCCAACCACCAAGCATAGTGCATTTTGTCATCTCAAAAGGACAATAGAGCTGAGCAGATACGTTCTGGAAAATGAAGAAATACCATCAAGCAGACTGTGGCTATTTTTTTTGTCCTTTTATTTGTTCTTCTCAAAATCCGTCCTTCATTGGCATTTTGATCCTTTGAAGCACTTTTGTACATAACTATCTGCTATATTCAGATATATTTTATTTCGCATTGGCAGAAGCAAAACGTGGCAGCAGGCTAACTTTTCAGTTTTATTTTTTCTCCAAGTTCTTGTTCAAGTTTAGAAATAGACATGCACAATCAAGTGCATGAGAAAAGTAGTAACATGCAAAACTAGGAAGCTACATGGCCTATAAATACATAGATTCATAAATTAATTTTAAATTTTAAATAACAGCCCACTTTCTTATGACTAACACTTTCAAGGAAGCTTCACCAAAATGGTAGTCAGTGTGAGACCATACAGCAGCATTTGGCAGTTGGAATTGTGTGAGGTATGATTACAGTCAGGTTTTGATTTTTGTTCTAATAGAAGCAGAGAAATAAAAAACTCCTGCATGTGTAAAGCTTAAGAAAATCTGTGACATCTGTCATTCCATAGGAAGGATAATTGTGCTTTACCACAGTACTCCTATTTTAAGTAGTTCCAGTTCAGATAATTAACCCTATCTTGCATGTCTATAATGTCTAAAACCAAGGAAATGGATAGAATAAGGAACTTGAGAATGACTTACATTTACACAGAAAGATACTTTTGAACTGCATTGTTTGAGTTTATAAATGAAGCACTTCAAATGAGATTTCAATTTAAAATTTTCCTCTCAGTTGTACTGTGATAACAAATCACAAATTAATCCTGCTCTATGTTTTCACAGAGTGGCCACTGATTTAATGAATTGCTTTGAATTTTATTTGTCCAATACAAATAAATATTTAGTCTTTGGCTTTCATTCAATATTTGAGTTGAAACAATATGTCCTTTCTTGAGATGTCATATTTGAGTAGTTTAATTTAAGAAATATAAATAATAAAAGTAATGAATTTATATAATGAATTTATATGGCAACCAACTCTTTTTAGATTTCTGTTCTTTCGATTTGATAACCTTTTTTTTATCATCTGGGTACAACACGAACATCCTGTTTCCTGTTTCCAAAGGACTTTCAAAGGACTTCTTATATTTTTTGAATAGGTATTTCCATAAACCTAAAAGAAATTAATCTGAAAACCCCCTTGCCAGAGCAGGATCACCTAGACCAGGTCACAGAGGAATGCGTCCAGGCAGGTTTTGAATGTCTGCAAAGGAGAGTCCACAACCTCTCTGGGCAGCCTGTTCCAGTGCTCTGTCACCCTCACAGTAAAAAAGCTTTTCCTCATGTTCAGATTGAACCTCCTGTGCTTCAGCTTGCTCCCATTGCCCCTTGTCCTGTCATGGGCTGTCACAGAGAAGAGCCTGGCTCCTTCCTCCTGACACTTGCCCTTCACAAATTTATATACATTAATGAGGTCACCCCTCAGTCTCCTCATCTCCAAGCTAAAGAGACACAGCTCCTTCAGTCGCTCCTCACAAGGGAGATGCTCCACTTCCTCGATCATCTTTGTGGCTCTGTGCTGGACTCTTTCAAGCAATTCCCTGTCCTTCTTGAACTGAGGGGCCCAGAACTGAACACAATATTCCAAATGCGGACTTGTGCAAAGTGTTCGACACTGTCCCGTATGACATACCGGTCACTAAACTGGAGAAATGTAGATTAGATGGACGGACCACTCTCTGGTTAAGGAATTGGCTGGAGGGACTGGCTGAGGGTCACACTCAGAGAGCTGTGGTCAGCGGCTCAATGTTCAAATGGAGACCAGTGGTGAGTGATATTCCCCAGGGATTGGTACTGGGACTAGTACTGTTTAACATCTTTGTTGGTGACATGGACAGTGGGATCGAGTGCACCCTCAGCAAGTTTGCAGATGACACCAAGCTGTGTGGTATGGTTGACACCCTGGAAGGAAGGAATGCTATCCAGAGGTACCTGGACAGGCTGGAGAGGTTGTCCCTTGCCAACTGCATGAAGTTCATCAAGGCCAAGTGCAAGATTCTGCACCTGGGTTGGGGCAGAAGTGGTGGTACAGGAAAGCTTGGGACGGACTTTTTACCAGGTCAGGTAGTGATAGGATGAAGGATAATGGCTTTAAACTGTTTTTAACAGGCACAAGAACTTTCTCTTGTAACACAAATAAAAGAAAAAAATACCTTTTTTCTGT
The DNA here is from genome assembly GCF_000695765.1 of Mesitornis unicolor. Lineage (NCBI taxonomy): Eukaryota > Metazoa > Chordata > Aves > Mesitornithiformes > Mesitornithidae > Mesitornis > Mesitornis unicolor. The sequence goes on along the minus strand of NW_010194457.1, from coordinate 11,961 downwards.
TCCATAGCAAACTATTGTAGCTGCTTTTTCAGGCAAACGGAGTTTCTGCCTGATACTGATGCATACATCTTCTCTTTTTACTATTGGTGCAACTCCTTTGTTGTTCTGAGTTTCACCAATCCTCCCACATTTCTGTAATTTTCACAGTTGAATACCTGCACCTTCCATTCCATCTTCTGAATTTGATCATATAGTGTTCCCTGGGCTCACTCCCTATGTTGAGATAAAAGGACATTCATGGGACCAGGCATTTCCATTCCAATAGTCTGGTATTTTAGTACTATCATCCGCTGTAGTGGACATAGTGCCTGGCCTACGAGCAATGGATGCCTGACACATCTTCTGTGAACAGAGGTATTCATTAATATAATGGTTTATTACTACTGTCAGGGCTTGGGTGCACTGACAGGCCTCAACAACCCTGAACAGCCTTCTTCCCAGATGCCTCCACCTATCCCTGCCAATCAGGCCAGGAGTCCCACTTCAGCTCAGCCTGAGGCTATCAGTCTCTGCCAGGCTAGTCATTCTGGTGCCAATCTCCAGTCCTGTTCTTGGACTGCCTGGATTTTATGGACTGACCTTGGACCTGGTTTGTGACCTTGTGTTTATCTGCTGGTAACTGGACTGTCAGTAGGACCTGCTGTCAACATCCTGCTCTGCTTGTCTGTCTTGGGATTGCACCTCAGTAGTGACCTGGATCCTCTGCCCTGGGAGGTCTCTCAGGGGCAGGCTGAACCCTCCATTTGGCCCTGCAAACACTTCAGTGGTGTCTTAAGCCCCCTGCCCACCCCATGACATGACAGTGGACCCCTGGCAATACCTGCCTGGTCCCCATAGTTTCTGAGAACTGATGGTCAGACGCTCTGAGGACAAACCTTGCTGAAAGCTGATGCCAAGGCCCTAAGCGTGTACCCCTCTTGGGGGTTTGGCAGCGGAACCCAAGGCCAGTGCAGCTGAGAGCTGTCCCCTTCTCACTGGTGGCCTTGGGGTGAGGCTCTCCAGCAGAGCTGCAGGGAAGCATGGGTCCAGGCTGATGCCCATCCTTTGGGAGCTACTTTAGGTCAAGGCTCTAGAGCTCCTGCACCCATTACCTTGCAGCTGGACCACTGCCTGGTTCTGGGCCTGCTGGTCTGGATGTGGACACCGAACCACAGCTTAACCTCCTGGCCTGACCCCTATCTGCCTCATCACAGCAGACCTGCAATGACCTGGTGATGAGGCTCTGCCTGACCCTGTTTACTGTCACCATGCCTGATCCTGACCCTGACTTGCTAACTTGTGTCCTTGCCTTGACGTCAGAATTGCCTTGCTGACAAGGAATTGCCATGCAGTCTGGGCTCACAGTTGAAGCTGGCTGCTCCTCCAGTGCTGACCTGCCCTGCTCCTTTGCTGGGAGCAGTGGAACAGTCCCTGGCTGGCCACATCCCTGCCCTGCTGATCTCTTCAATGATCACCTGCTGCTCCTGGGACCCTGCGCCTTAAGGAGCAGTTTGCCTGCCCTGTGACAGGATGATAGCAACTTTATGACCAGAATAAGAATGTATGCAGCTTCTATGGATGGCTTATTCAAATAATAAAACCTTTTCATTTATTTATCTCTTTTGGTCTTCTACATAACAAACTTACTCTTGAAAAACTATGTAGTCATTCAAGATTACATTTCCCTGACCAGCAAAGCTTTAGTGTTTTGACAAACATCTCTTTGTTTTACAGAGATAAAATCCTTAGAATAACAAGTCTTTGCACATTTTTCTTGAAAGATAATGAATTATATGGTATGTAAAATCCAATAAAGAATGAGACTTTTTTTGTCTGAATAATTCGACCTTCTTTCAGATTTTTAATTTTCCCAATGGGATTTCCTTGCTGCTAAATGCTGATACATTGATCAATATACCAATATGGCTCATGATGATGATACTAATTAAAATTTAAATAAAAACTATTAAATCATCCTTGTTTATTGTATCTTATTACAGTCTTGAGTTTCAGAAACATTTATATCTGTCTTGAATCTGTAATTGTTCTCTGTTCTTAATATGATATAGGCCAATACCCTTAGCCAACAATTTTGGGACAGGTGGTAGGGCTGAAATCAGGAACATAATCCAAATTTTGGATTTAACCTATCTGTTACACAATGCTGTATAACAGGTAATAGATGCCAAACAAATTCTTGCTTTAGGAAACTTTTTACTTGGAGGCTAAACGTATATGCTGCCAAGAGAGATATTAAATGGGATTCTTTGTTTCATGCATCATAGAATAAGCTAGATTTCACATATAAAGGTCACAGTAACAGATACCCTCATAAGAGGAGGTAAGCATTTTGAAAGTTTCCGGGACTGAAGCTTTAATACATTAAATATTAGGAATTTCTGTAGTATGGAACATCACAAAAGGTATCAGTGAAGTGCATGGAACAGTAAAAGGTGAACTGCAATATAAAGGTGTGATAAATTTATCAGTAGGCGAAAAGAATACAGGTAGCAGTGGAGAAATATCTCCTGTGAATACCAGTACTGATACAAAAGAAACACTAATGCAAAGGAAATATTTTCATTAGCCTAAAATATCCACTTCCTACTATTTCTGATGGTAGCAACTGGATTTATTTTCTGCCTTTATGAAGATGGGTATGCAATAAAAGTTAAACCAGCACTCTAATATATCGAAAACACACTGAAAGTTTAATACTGTGAGTAGTTAATTTCATTTTTCTATGTCTCAGCTAAGGAAAATTGGGAGATAATACCACAGAAGACATTCTGAATGAGAGATAGGCATGAAATGATGATGGTTCTTGTTAAAATAGGTATTACAACATGTTTAGCAAAAAATAAGACAAGTAGCAAATATTTTTTTTGTGAATACAATTTAGTACAGGGATTGAAAACCTTCCATATAGAGCTTGCCAGATTGTCTTTTCCAAATTACAGGTTCTGTGTATGCCAGCAGAAGCTCATTCAGATCCAAGAACTGCTGCCTCTCAAATAGACAAATTGCTGTTTCTAGTCTTCTGTGGTAGTTTGTTTCTCTGAAAGGACACGTACCCTGGATTTCAGCCCTTCCTAAATTTGATCCTCCATGTGAATGAGATGGGAGTCACTGACAACTGAATATTGTTTCAGGATGACTTGCCTCCCACTATCCTGTAAGAGTCCTACAGTGTTCCATTTAATGGCTAGCTGTGTGCTCTATTTGCCAGACTGTATTTTAGGAAGACTTTTAGTGCCTATAATTGTTGCATGAAAATGGACCATGCTAATTTTTGGTCCCATTGCCTAAATTATAAGTCCATATGAGCTCAATTATGTATACTATTTTATTTTGCAGATAAGAAGTCATTACTATTTAATATTTACTATGTTTGGGAGCACTTGACATTAGAATTTGGACTGTAATTAGTTACTTGTGCTTTACAAAAAATACATCTTGTAGTATAAGGAAAGATGCAGCTATGTACTGAAAGAATTTAGTACACAGTTATTATTCAAACACAATGCTCTACCAATGTGTGCTCCCGGTGATCTTAAAAGTGAAAAGATGTAAAACCGAGGTCTTGTGGCTGCAAAATACCTGCCCACATTTAAAAAGAAGTGGCTATAACTGGCTTAGACTTAGTATCATATGGTTACTTTCTGGTTCTTTACATTTTCTCAAAAAGTTGTACTGGCATATCTGTGGCCCTGAGTGTTCTGCTCACTATATTCTCTGGTAAGGAAAAGAGTCTGAAACAATATGAGAGAACAGTAAAACTGGTATCTAGAAGGGCAATACAGAGGCAGAGGCAGAGAGACTTGTGATCAAAATGAAGCCATATGAAAAATCACAACAGAAGTTAATGACAGAAAGAAAAAAGTTTGAGGAGTTCCCCAATGTAATATTCCTGGTGACTGAAAAGATAACATACAATGCCTCTGTAGAAGTTGGCCAAGTTTTTTTCAATAGTCATATTCTGAGTGACTGGTGATTCTACTCATGTAGCCTTAGATAAGCAGGAAAGCTCAGTAGACTGCAGCAAGTTTGCCTACCCTCCAGTGGCCCTGAGAGGATCTTTGACAGACATGAAAAATTCAACATTTGATAAAACAAACAAAAAAAATCCTGTATGTTTCCCTTTCAATAATATGCACTCAAAAATAATCTTCAGGTAAAAGTTCACAAATAAGCAACTATTTGTCTTCTTTCATTTCCCCATGATTAATTGTATTTTTTTTAAGGATTCTTCTTACTACCTGGGCTTAACACTCCTGGAATGATTTGTGAGAAATTTTAGCTGTTCTTTATGCAAAAGAGTAGCAATATTGGCACAAAGTTGCCCTTCAGCAGCAGTTGCAATCTTTACTTGTATTCCTTTTTTTGAGAAGCCTTGATATCCTAACTACTTCCCTTATGCAATTTGCATTATTATCATGGACCTGATGTTTCAGATAAGTTCTAGCAGCTGCTTCCAAAAACTTCAGCTGAACACAGGACTGATAAGGCTTGCATGTAGTGTGCATCCATGTGAGTAATTATTTGTGTATCTTATGTCCATACATTTTTATGAAAAGTGAATAATTGAAAAAACATGCTTCTGCTGTTAGCTCTAGACATTCCTGAGAGAATTAGAGAAAGCATACTCCTGGGGCTCCTAAAGTAAATATATATATTTTCAGATATATTATTAACATTTTCTTTTAATTAAAAAAACCCCAAACTCTAAACCAACAAACATTTTTAAAAAAATGAGACAGTTTTACACTTTAAAAACCAATACCAAATTCCTGCAGCAGCAGTTACATCAAAAGCAGCAGAGACAAAAGCAGTTTAAAATTCAGGTAACCAAGCCATTTAGATTAATGAATCTTATAATAATGGTATTCAGTTCTACTCGTATTTGTCAGGTACATTTTACCACCTGTCTTAACTAAATTTTTTTCTTATTGGTCAATGACTTCAAAAAATTGGAACAAGTATCTTGAGACAGCTTTGCATTGATTATGGTAAGCAATTAGGAGAGACAGATATTAAATATTTAAGATAAGCAGTAGATGGTGAATCCATACAATTTCCAGGCACTGTCATAAAAGTTACTCCATTTCTTATCCCTCTCTCATATTTAATTCAACTTGAACTCAGTACAACTCCCAATAGGGAGAAAAAAACCAACAAACCACTATAGCCATCATCTTGATTATTGCTGATAGTTTAATGATACTCTTCCTCTCATGAACTGTAATTGAACATAAGTGTACTGTGCAAAAAGTTACATCACCTGATGTTTATTATCTTTATATCTTCCTTTGATTCTGTAAGTCTCTTCTGCATCTTGTTTCAAATGAAATAGCAAGAAAAGATCTCTATCTTCTTGTATAACATTCCAAGCTCGGCAAAAGATCACATTATTTCTGGCAAATAGGTATGATCGGAGTGCAGTATTAAGGTAAATGGTTGAAAAAGCAAAGAAATGGAAAAGTTCTCAGTGAAAAAAGTGGGCTTTAAAGGCAAGATTGAAATGTACCACTCTCACTGCATGGCTGCCCATGGTATTAACATCCACAATACTCTGGATAATGCATTTTCATGCAGAAAATCTCCAGGAGAAAGCAAAGATACTCTCATACTACATTCCAGAAAAGTGATAGCCATAGGTAAAGTATTCTTTTACTTTTTGCTTAACGATGGGATTGATAACATAATAAAGGAGAAAGACAGATATGAAATGTGGTTTCCCTTGTAAGAGGGAGTCAGTGAGTTGAGTTGCTTGAATTCATTCAAGGATGTCACAATATTATGTGAGTGCTGTAATTTGTACTGACAACGTCTGTTACTTGTCATGGCCCAGAGGGTGTCAAACTAGAGAGAAATTTGAAAATACAAATATCATAGCTTCCATTCAAAGTTAAGTTTTCATTATACCTGAAACAATGAATAAATCTGAGGTTTACTCTTCCCCCTCCACCCATACAGCACTTACATTAAAACAATGAACATTAATTGGTGTCTTTAGACTTTATAGTTTTTAAGAAAACACCACATACACAGTTGAAAGGCAACTGAACTGTAGGGCAAGCTGACAGTCTTGTTCATCGAACAGTGGTCTTGATATGTAGGTGTTGTGGTTTAACCTGGTAAACTTCTAAACACCACACAATTCACTCACACACTCCCCCCAACCCTTAGTGGGATAAGGGAGAGAATAAAGAGAGTAGAAGTAAACCCGTCAGCTGATATAAGGACTATTTAATAATTAAATTAAACCAAACTGAAATAATAATAATGCTAATTAATTGCAACAGGAATAGGAACAATGGTAATGAAGCAATCAAAGTTATACTCAGCTCAGAAACAGCCGCAATTTGCCTTACGCAAACTAAAATGTGACAAGGGAGGGGTAAGCCTCAGGAACTGAGGTGAGCTGCCATTACAAAGTAGAAGGGAAGGATCACAGGGGTTGTCTTCTGCAAACTCCCCAGTTTATAATGAGTGTGACTTCTATGGGCTAGAATACATCTTTATTGGTCAGCCTGGATCACACCAGGATCATCATGTGTCCCAGAGAATCTCAGGCTTTTGCTCCCCGCGTTGTCTTGTGCAGAGGGAAGAAAGAACAAAAACAAAAACAAAAACTATAACCACAGGTGCTGGTGAAATACTAAAAATCCAAAACCTTGAAAAATTTAATATTGGCTTGGTGTCATATCAGTCCCAGCACAAACCCAAAATAGAAATCTCACTAGCTACTAGGAGGGAAAGGAAAAAAAACTCCATCTGAGCAAAACCAAGACAGTAGGTGACTATTACCATCCTTTCAAGAATGCTGCAATGTTTCCCAAGTCAAAAAACCCCCAAACAACTAATAAAACAAACACACAGGAAAAAAAAGCACCAAACAATGAAAAATAGAAATGCCCTGCACCCCCCTTAAATACATGAATTCACAGAGGCGCTGATTGTCTTGGCCCTGGTCAGAGGTGGGTCTGACAAAGGAAAAGGGGGAGCTTTTCAGGTAGCTTCTTAAAGGGCCATCTCCATAGCCCTTCCCCCGTTACCAAAGACACAACCAAAAACCCCTCACAGAAAACCCAATACATCTTCCTTCTCCCTGAAGGAACAATATTCATTGTCTTTAGGCATATTATTCGGCCTGTTGATCTGAACTCCCTTCAGCTTGTCTTGCTAAATTTGTGTCTTTCAGATTATCAGAAATAAAAAGGAAATGTATTCACACTATTTTTTCATTTAATGAATTTCACATGCTGCTTTTTTGCCCTTTTGATCCTTTCCAATGACAATGTTGGTGACATATGATGTTTTCTATGTTTCTCAGCATACTCCAAATGTAAGTCATGTAACTAATTCAGCTTCTAGACACAAACTAGACTTTCTTGCTATATTGAGTGTTCTTTTAGAATCCCATACTTAAGATCAAACTTGCTAAAAGAGACATTACCTCATAAAAGCATATGTAAAACATCATCATATTTGAATACTTATTTAAGAACGCAAGTAAAAGAGTAGCAGGACTCAAAAATATCAATTTGCTTCATTTTGCTGAGTATTTAGCTCCACTCAAAATCAACTGATTTCTTTAAGAGACTTACTAATAGACATCCAGATTTAAAATCAGAAAGTAAAAATCCCCATGAATCTTTGTACCAATGGGTATTAAAAAAAAATTTGAAAAAAATGGTAATCTCAGTGTCTAATCAGTGGAAGTCTAGGAATCACTGTCAGGTTCCAAAGTCTAACTGAATGTCGCCTGCTTGCCTTTCTTGACTTAATCAATACAAGGTAACAATACAAGAACCTCAACATACGCTTCCCACAAGAAATGGAAGTCCACTCTATCGGTGATAAACACTACAGAGTGCAGTCTGTGATTTTGATACAGAGTTACAGTATTTCTGTAAGGGTACCAGTACCCTCTTCTTTCCTTAAACCAGTAAAAACCAAATCACTGTAATCTATATGAAGGAATGTATTTTTTACATCTGTTCTATGTGCATGCAACTTACATGGGCATAATCATTAATTCCTTGTACTTCTCTGATTTATGATACCTGAATAGATGAATCTTGCTTAAGCTTAAATTCATGCAAGAAAATACAGACCTACAACAGATAGTGCTTTTTTTCCTATCGTTTTCCATACTTCTGTGTTCGTTTTCCTATTTCCCAAGTAAGACAGTGTACATAGAACACAGTGGGATTTATACTTCTATGTTGCCTCATGCATTTAAAACACAAAGCTATTTTCCAAAGAACTGAAAATATTTGATCATCACTGTGCTGCAGGATGTCACAAATTCTGTTCAGAAAACCCCAGTTCTGTGACATTTCTTTAAGGCTATACATTGCAGCACATAGCTTACATAATTTGCAGTGTAGCCCAAAGCTATTAGCCTTGCAGCATATAGAATAAGAGCATTGACAGTCAGCTCTCCAGCGTTACATGAGGAGGAGTAGGTCTTACGAGGAGTAAGTTGATAACAGCTTGTTCTCTAAACCTCAATAATAAAAATAACTTCTACTTAGTCATCATATGGTACACTTTTATATCTGACCTCAAACCTTCCTGACAGTTACTGAATACTAAAAGCCTACTGTAACAAACCACATACAGCGAAATGGCATGTCATTCTCCACTTGCATTACAGCACCAAGGAATTTCACTATGACTTTTCATTTGTACCATTTTAGGTTCTGCTGATAATTATACTTCACCCTTTTCAATATCTAACATTGTTTTTCAGTTACCTTAGGCTTGCTCCCAACTTAGGACTGACCAAAATACTTACATAAATTAAAATACAAAGAAAATGAGAATATTTACCACTTATACTACTACTCATTTTATCAGCACATTCATTACTTTTTCCATTCATAGGAACTGAGTAACTCAAGCTACCTCAGGCTTTACCCTTTCATTGTATCATTCCCTTTCACTCTTGTTCTTAACTCAAGCTGGAGGGTTAAGACAGACAGCAAAGCATGGAGGTAATAAGAACATTTTGATTATAAATCAGAATAAACAGACTGTCAAAACCATGGAATAGATAGATGACAGAAAACATTTTCTCTCTGAAAGCAATTATTTTTGTTTCTCAGATCAAATAATTTGTGATTTTAGGGTCCAAAGGAAGCAGTTGCTTGTCTTTCAGTTGGCTCAATCAATTGAAAGTAGAAATCTACATGCTAGTGAGGATAGCGGTGGCAATAGATGTCCCCATGTAATAAAGGAAACACCACTTATCTGTACTAGTCCTTATTGGATCTCTGTTTATTACAAAAATAGCATGTTTTACTGGTTTACCATGGCTATATTTGCTCTTGAAATCCTATTTTTCTCATTGAAAAAACAATGAGAAAAATACATTCTGAAATACTTAAAGACTACCAGTCACTTTAATGTAGAGACTGAACATGGAGTCATAAGCACTGAAATAAAGTTTTTGTGCAGTGTAGTATGCTGATTTGAAACAGAATCTTTCCTATATGAATGTAGTCCTGGGGTAGGGGAGTGTGTTCCAAAACCGATTTTCTTTTTTGGCACAGCACCCAAGCACTAGGAAATTTGGAAATAGAGAAGATAGGGCTTGCAGGGTGCAGAGTACTAGCCCACACTCCCCTACCTCATCCATCCCAGCAGGCAGGCCATCTCAGAACTAGAATTTTATTTCTCTTCTTAGATACATATTGGCATGTTCTTTACATGTTCTGAAATGGTGTTAAATCAAGTGCTGGGATATATGAAGGAGATATCTTTTTCTTTTTCTTCATTTCCTTTTTCTTTTTCTTTTCCTTTTTTCTTTTCCTTTTTCTTCTTTTTCTTTTGCCTTTTTTTTTCTTCCTTTTTCTTTTTAATTTCTTTTTCTTTCCTGCTTCTGTTCACAAGAATAAAACCACACGGGAATAAATCACACGGACGCGGGTTATTTTAAATATAATTATACTTTTTTCACAAATGTGCATTCAAAAATTATATATACACATAACTATTGTATTATAACTTTTTTACTCATATTAGCTCCTGGTAATTAGATAAGGTTTTTTGCATTTTCTGAGAGTCATCTATGCATCTCCTCAGAGTCATCTATTGGTAGTCATTATTTGAGACAGCATGTAGGATTGGGAGGTTTCTGTTGTTGTTCTTGTAGTAATTATACCCATTACCCATATATTATGTTGGCCTCTGGCGAGATGTCATTATTGAATGTAAAGGAATTTTAAAAATAGGAAAATGCACACTTGTTTTCTACCTGTTATTACAAATAGTATGAAACATTCTTTCAAACTGTCAAGTGCTTATTTAAGTGTTGCTAAATTTAATTTTCAGTAAGCAGTACATACCAAAGATTTCCACAGAGTTTCACATGACTTGGGACCAGAGTATCTTACCAGGGTTATCTTACCCTAAAGTTGCCATCTTGATTCTTTATGTCTTTCTGGGTTTGTATGTTATAATTTTTTTTATCTACCTTCTCTGTGCTATTTATCATTGTGCATTTACCCTGCCCTGCCCATTCTTATTAATCTGCTTTTTGAGATAAATAGTCTTTAATCTTCTCAATCACTTCTAACAATATATATTAAGGCTTCTGATCATTTTGCCCATATGATTTTGCAATGTCCTTTATGCCATGGCTATAAGACTCACAAGATATTGAACAGATGAAGTATATTCAATTAATTAATAACTCTTTATAATAACTTTTTAATACTAGGTCTATGAAACTACTGAGAATAGAGCACATTCTGACATACTTCTCTGATGAAACTCTAGCTCATTTCCAGTTCATTTTGGGCATGCTAGCTACAAGACCCAGTAAGAGGATCTGAAAGATAAGCTATTTTCAAATAAATTTGAAGTGGTCCCCTGCTGCCTTTTAGGTTAGAACTAGGAGCTTGATTTGGCCTAGATATGCTGAAGCCAATGAACAAAAAAAACCTAAAAACAAACAAACAAAAAATATTATTAAGGTACATTTTTAATCCTTTGAATTACAGTCCCTCTAGGGACAAATCTGTCATTCTAATAAATCCCCTGTGGTTTCTATAGCCAGTGTGATAAATACTTTTTGGCTAGTTGTAGAAGCAAAAACTGACCTTATCCTGTGTTTTGATAAGTTGCATTTTCTATTTCATCTTGATCAGAAGTCTGAAATTTAGAGGATGATAGATACATTGATGTTAGATTTTCAGTACTTTCTATGTAAATTTAAAATAACTGAGTGAAATTATTGCAGTAATGCCAAAGAGAGATACTATTTCAGCTATATTTCTACAGAGTCAGAAGCATTTTTTCCAGAAAGTCTTCATACATGACAGTATTCTAAGGCATTTAACTGTTAAATTCACACTGAATATTCTAATTTTCAGTTACTGCTGTGATTTAAAAAGCTGATTTCTCTTACCTGGCCATAGCCAGCATTCCTGAACTCTGCATTCAAAAGCAATGGAGCTGGTCTCCAAAACTTAGAGAATAGAAACCAACAAAGTAAACACATGTAGACTCTAGTGTATTTCAATAGTGGGGGAGAATTATGAAGCAGTTTACATGATTCTCATAAAATGATAAATTGTGAAATCTCTACATTGACTACAATGGATTTCAAAATAGTAAACTGTGATTCTTTGAATGGATGTGATATGCACTGTTAATTTATGAATATTATTTAGTATTTATATTACAAGTTTAAAGATTCCCTCAAATTAATAAACAGAAAGAAAAATAAATTAAAATACTTCAATTGTTTTACGTAGGCTGTGTAACAGTGTCTAAGTAACTTGTCGAAAATGATAAGATTATACTATCTAAGCCCAGAATTTCAATGCAGTCAGGTTTATGGAGCACAGAAGAATACATTAGGAACTCAATTCTAGCATTCACTTGCAACTTAATTTAATATAGATTGAGGCGAAAAAGAGAGAAAGATTGTTATGCCTTAATGCCTTCTTTGCCTCAGTCTTTAGT